>NC_069501.1:761288777-761521359 GCF_027579735.1 Bombina bombina
TTTTGCGCCAAACAACCTAGCGTCAACTAAGATGCCGGAAATTATGAACTTGCATCATGACGCAAGAAATGACGAACTTGCATCATGACACAAGAAATGACGAACTTGTGTCATGACCGACGCATATTCGCGCCCCCTAAAAAAATTTGGGGAATCTTTAACCGCAATACATCACACAGATTAACTCTTGAGAGGAAGCTGGACTCTGAATTTTTTCAGAGCAATTTTGGAGCACCGAAGAAGAAAACACCTGCGCCTCTATATCACAGACCACTACAAAAGTGTAGAGGTGCCTGAGGTTTTAGAAAAAATAACTGTCTTAAATAAAGGGTGGGCCATGGACTCACCATATCCGGAAAGAAAGACATTTATCAGGTAAGCATAAATTATGTTTTCTTTCCTAAGATATGGTGAGTCAACGGAATCATCAATTACTAGTGTGAATCAATACCCAAGCTAGAGGACACAGATGATAAGGGAGGGACAAGACAGGTTGAACTAAACAGAAGGCACCACCGCTTGAAGAACCCTTCTCCCAAAAGAAGCCTCAGCTGAGACAAAAGTATAAAATTTATCAAATTTATAAAACTTAGAAAAAGTATGTAAAGAGGACCAAGTTGCAGCCTTGCAAATCTGTTCCACAGAAGCTTCATTTTTAAAGGGACAGTCTAGTCTAAAATAAACTTTCATTTTTCAGATAGAGAATGTAATTTTAAACTATTTTCCAATTTACTTCTAGCACCAATGTTGCTTTGTTCTCTTGTTATTCATAGTTGAAAGCTAAATCTAGGAGGTTCATATGCTATTTTCTAAGCCCTCCTAGGTCAGGGCATTTTGACAGTTTTTCACCACTAGAGGGTGTTAGTTCATGTTTTTATATATATATATATATATATATATATATATATATATATATAAAAACACTGTGCTCAAGCACTTGGAGTTCCTAGGAGCCCGCACTGATTGGCTAAAATGCAAGTCTGACAAAAGAACTGAAATAAGGGGCAGTCTGCAGAGGCTTAGATACAAGATAATCACAGAGGTAAAATGTGTATTAATATAACTGTGTTGGTTATGCAAAACTAGGGAATGGGTAATAAAGGGATTATCTATTTTTTTAAAACAAATATTATGGTGTAGACTGTCCCTTTAAATGCCCAGGAGGAAGAAACAGCCTTTGTGGAATGAGCAGCGATTCTCTCAGGAGGTTGCTGTCCAGCAGTCTCATAGGCCAAACGAATAATACTCCTTAGCCAAATAGAAGTAGCTGTAGCTTTCTGACCCTTGCGCTTCCCAGAAAAACAAATAAACAAAGCAGAAGACTGACGAAAGTCCTTAGTTGCCTGAAGATAGAACTTCAATGCACGCACAAAATCTAGGTTGTGCAAAAAATGCTTCTTATGAGAAGGAGGATAAGGACACAAAGAAGGAACCACAATCTCCTGATTAATATTCTTGATTGGAACAACCTTAGGTAGAAAACCTAACTTAGTACGTAGAACCACCTTATCAGAATGAAAAATAAGATAAGGAGAATCAAACTGCAGAGCCGAGAGTTCCGAAACTCTCTGAGCAGAAGAAATAGCAACAAGAAACAAAATCTTCCAAGATGACATCTTAATATCTAAGGAATGCAGAGGTTGAAACGGAGCCCGCTGTAAAACTCTAAGAACAAGGTTAAGACTCCAGGGAGGAGTAATGGGTTTAATCCTAACCAGGGCCTGACAAAAAGATTGCACGTCTGGCACATCCACCAAACGCTTATGCAACAAAATAGAAAATGCAGAAATCTGACATTTCAGAGTACTAGCTGACAAACCCTTCTGGAGAAAAGACAAAATCCTAGGAATCCTGACCCTACTCCAAGAGTAGCCTCTGAATTCACACTAATACAGATATTTACTCCATATCTTATAGTAAATTTTTCTTGTCACAAGCTTACGAGTCTGAATCAGGGTCTCAATGACCGACTCTGAGCAGCCAGTTTCAGAGAAACAAGATTTGGATGAAGAAAAGGACCCTGAAGTAGAAGGTCCTTACTCAGAGGGATTCTCCATGGAGGTAGATGTCATGAATGGAGCCGCTCACTGCCGTGTCGCCGCGGCTCACGGATCTCCTCTGTATCGTTACGTTGCCTAGCAACGGGACGTGGTATCCGGCTCTCCTCCTGACGTCAGAGTCTCCCTGCCTTCAAATCTCGGCGGGAGATTTGAATCAGCGCCCGTTTGTTTTTTCCACATTCATTCTGACCGGACCTGTGTCAGTCTGTTCTGATGTCTCCTTCCTTGCCTGGATCTCCTTGCTAGAATACCACTCGGTATGTTTGATAAACCTGCTTATGGGGATAGTTTCTTTAACTGCTGCAAAGAATACTTCATTATTTTCTAAATCTGCTTTAAGTGACTTTTTGCTTTATTCAAACCTACTAAAAGGAATCTGTTTATTTGCTAACCTGCTTAAAGGGACATTTGCTTTATCAGACCTTCTAAAGGAATCACTGTTTATTTGCTAACCTGTTTAAAGGGACATTTGCTTTATCCTGACCTGTTAAAGGAATCTCTGTTTATTTGCCAAACCTGCTTAAAGGGACATTTGCTTTATCCAGACCTGCTAAAGGAATCTCTGTTCATTTGCTAACCTGCTTAAAGGGACATTTGCTTTTTCCTGACCTGCTAAAAAGTATCCTGTTTGTTTGTAAAACCTGCTTAAAGGGACATTTGCTTTTCTCATACCTACTAAAAGGATCTCTGTTGTTTTCTACCTGCTTAAAGGGACATTTGCTTTATTCAGACCTGCTAAAAGGAATCGCTGTTTATTTGCTAACCTGCTTAAAGGGACATTTACTTTATCCAGACCTGCTAAAAGGAATCTCTGTTTATTTGCTAACCTTCTTAAAGGGACATTTGCTTTATCCAGATCTGCTAAAAGGATTATCTGTTTGTTTGCTATCCTGCTTAAAAGGACATTTATTATTCACTTGCTAAAAGGAAATTCACTTGGTTTTATTTATCTCCTTAAAAGGACAGTTACTTTTCTTAATCCTGAGTGGGTCACGTCCTGGATATTTCTCAGTGTGCTAGTGTGTGTTTTTACTTTTCACGCTAGCAGTTGGGTTGAATCCTGGGCTGGTCCTTTATGGCTGACAGTAGAGACAACATTTCCACTAGATCTGCATACCAGATCCTGCGTGGCTACGCCGGCGCTATGAGAATCACCAACACCCTCTCCTGCTTGATCCGAGCAATGACTCTTGGCAGGAGAGCAAACGGAGGAAATATGTATGCTAGACTGAAGTTCCAAGGAACCGCCAGAGCATCTATCAAGAAAGCCTGTGGATCCCTTGACCTCGAGCCATACCTCAGAAGCTTGGCATCTGCCGATAAGCCATGAGATCCAGTTCTGGCTGCCCCTAATTGAGGATTAAACTGGAGAAAATACTTCTGGATGGAGTTCCCACTCCCACGGATGAAAGGTCTGATGGCTCAGAAAATCCGCCTCACAAATGTCCAATTCTGGGAGGTGGATCGTAGAAAGACAACAGTTGTAAGACTCTGCCCACTGGATTATCCGGGCCACCTCGGTCATGGCCAAGAAACTCGAGGTCCCCCCTGGTGGTTGATGTACGCCACCGATGTTATGTTGTCCGACTGAAACCTGATAAACCGGGCTATGGCTAACTGAGGCCAGGCCAGTAGAGCATTGAAAATCGCTCTCAACTCTAGAATGTTTATAGGGAGAACCGACTCCTCCCGAGTCCAAAGACCCTGAATCTTCAATGACCCCCAAACAGCTCCCCAACCTAGAAGGCTGGCATTTGTGGTGGTCACGATCACCCAGGAAGGTCTGCGAAAGCAAGTTCCCTGGGAGAGGTGTCCCTGAGACAACCTCCACAGAAGAGAGTCCCTTGTCATCTGATCCAGTACTATTTGCGGAGACAGATCTGCATAGTCCCCGTTCCATTGTCTTAACATGCATAACTGCAGAGGTCTGAGATGGAACCGAGCAAACGGAATGATGTCCATGGAAGCTACCATCAGACCAATAACCTCCATACATAAAGCCACTGACGGCCGAAGAGAGGACAGGAGTTGAAGATCTTTGTTTTTCTGACCTCTGTCAGAAATATATTCAATAATAGGGAGTCTATTATGGTCCCCAAAAACACTACTCTTGTGGCTGGAATCAGGAAAGTTTTTCCCAGATTCACCTTCCAACCGTGGGAGCAAAGGAAAGACAACAAGATCTTCGTATAAGAGAGTTTGCTTGTTGAAAAGACGGCGCCTCAACCAGAATGTCATCCAGATAAGCCTCTACTGCAATGCCCCGAGACCGGATCACTGCCAAAAGAGCCCCCAGGACCTTTGAGAAAATTCTGGGAGCTGTGGCAAGGCCGAATGGAAGAGCCACAAACTGAAAATGATTGTCTAAGAAAGCGAACCTTAGAAACTTGTGATGATCCCTGTGAATGGGAACATGAAGGTACGCATCCTTTAATTCTATGGTTGTCATAAACTGACCCTCTTGAACCAAAGGAAGAATGGAACGTATAGTCTCCATCTTGAAGGACGGTATTTTGAGGAACTTGTTTAAACATTTTAGGTCTAAAATAGGTCTGAAAATCCCCTCTTTCTTTATTTAAAGATATTTGAATAAAAACCCAGACCCTGTTCCTGCGGAGGAACTGGAACTATAACTCCCAGGGCAAAAAAGATCCTTGATACAACTTAAAGGGACAGTCTAGTCCAAAAAAAACTTTCATGATTCAGACAGGGCAGGTAATTTTAAACAATTTTCCAATTTACTTGTATCACCAATTTTTCTTTGTTCTCTTGGTATTCTTAGTTGAAAGCTTAACCTAGGAGGTTCATATGCTAATTTCTTAGACCTTGAAGGCCGCCTCTTAAGAATGCATTTTAACAGGTTTTTCACCACTAGAGGGAGTTAGTTCATGTTTTTCATATAGATAACACTGTGCTCGTGCACGTGAAGTTACCTGGGAGCCATCACTGATTGGTTAAACTGCAAGTCTGTCAAAGAACTGAAATAAAGGGGCAGTCTGCAGAGGCTTAGATACAAGATAATCACAGAGGTAAAAAATATATAAATATAACTGTGTTGGTTATGCAAAACTAGGGAATGGGTAAAAAAGGGATTATCTATCTTTTAAAACAATAACAATTCTGGTGTCGGGGGCCAACCCTACATGCTGACTTTGAGTCAGCCGCAGGTTTCTTAGACTGTTTCCTTTTGTTCCAAGACTGACCAGACTTCCAGGAAGACTTGGATAGTTCCTGCTTGGAAGAGGAAGCAGAGGGTTTACCTCTAAAGTTATGAAAGGAACGAAAATTACTCTGACGTCCGTTCTGCTTATTCTTTCTATCCTGAGGAAGAAAAGATCTCTTTCCTCCTGTGATATCTGAAATAATTTCAGCCAAACAAGGTCTTACTCTTGTAGGGAATAGCTAATAACAGATTTAGAAGAAACATTCGCAAGCCAAGATTTTAACCTAAGGGCCCTGCGAGCTAGAACCGCAAAACCAGATATTTTTGCTTCCAGCTTAATGACCTGTAAGGAAGCATCCGTAATAAAAGAATTGACTAATTTAAGAGCCTTAATCCTGTCCTGGATTTCCTCAAGAGGAGTATCTGTCTGAACAGAATCAGACAAGGCATCAAACCAGTAAGCTGCAGCACTGGTAACAGTAGCAATACACACCGCAGGCTGTCATTGAAGACCTTGATGAACATACATTTTCTTTAATAATGCCTCCAATTTCTTATCCATTGGATCCTTAAAAGAACAACTATCGTCTATGGGAATAGTGGTCCTCTTAACCAAAATGGAAATGGCTCCTTCCACCTTAGCAACCGTTTGCCACGATTCCTTAACAGAGTGAAATTGAGTTCCTAATCTACCCTTTCAGGAACTCGGAACTGGTTATGTTTGATATGTGGTAACGATAATTTTTTTTTTTTTTTTTTTTTTCTTTCTCTTTCTCTTTTATTTTTTTATTTTTCTCTCGGAGGGATAGGGCAAGGGAATAGAGGGGAACGAGGGGGAAAAAAATCAGAAACGAAATCCAATTCAGGATATGTAAAATGTAATTGTTATTTTTCTTCTTTTTTTTTGAGAATCAAGCTGCCTGAAGATACAAGGCTTAAAGTATTTTGGTTATGATGTAATTTTCTTTTTTTTCTTCTTTTTTTCTCTTCTCTTTTTTTTGTGGTTCTCATAATGTCGGAAATTGTTCTAACTAAATCATTGCATTGAATGAAATTGTATTCTGGAAAGGATTTAAAAATAAAATATTTAAAAAAAAAAAAAATAGGAGATGGAGAAAAAGGAATACCAGGTCTCTACCATTCTCGTGCAATAATCTCAGAAGCACGATCTGGAACAGGAAATACCTCCACTGCGGATGGAACATCAAAATACTTGTTCAGCTTACTAGACTTCTTAGGGTTAATGATAGTAGTATCGGAGTCATCTAAGGTAGCCAAAACCTCCTTAAAGGGACACTGTACCCAAAATTTTTCTTTCGTGATTCAGATTGAGCATGAAATTTTAAGCAACTTTCTAATTTACTCCTATTATCAAATTTTCTTCATTCTCTTGGTATCTTTATTTGAAATGCAAGAATGTAAGTTTAGATGCCGGCCCATTTTTGGTGAACAACCTGGGTTGTCCTTGCTGATTGGTGGATAAATCCATCCACCAATAAAAAAGTGCTGTCCAGAGTACTGAAACAAAAAAAAGCTTAGACGCCTTCTTTTTCAAATAATGATAGCAAGAGAACGAAGAAAATTTGATAATTGGAGTAAATTAGAAAGTTGCTTAAAATTGCATGCTCTTTCTGAATTACAAAAGAAAAATTTTGGGTACAGTGTCCCTTTAAGTAACAAGCGGAGGTGTTCCAGCTTAAATCTAAAGGACACAACTTCAGCATCAGCAGAAGGAATTATACTGCCTGAGTCCGAAATGTTACCTTCAGATGCACCCGAAGAATCTTCATCCTCAGACTTCTGAGAGGAAATACTAGGATTAGCCACCTCAGGATCAGAAACCTTACCTACTGTTTCTTTAAATTTCCTTTTGCGTTTTCCCTGCAGCATGGGAAAAGCAGACAGCGCCTCAGATACAGCAGAAGAAACCTGGGCAGCAATATCTTGCAAAGTGACTTCAGACGGAGTATGAGAGGAAACGCAGGGCACTGCATGTGCAGATGAATAGGATTGGGACTCTTGATGAGAAAGCTGTGGCAAATCTGAAACAGGAGGCTCCTGAACAGCATCCGCCTTAGCTAATGATGGCTCAGGGTCAAAAAGTCGATTTCTATAAGCTAAAGTTCTTTCAATACATGAAGAAGAAAAAGGTACTGGGGGTTCCACCTGGGCATCAAAACATAGGCTACAGGTAACATCCTGCACAGCCTCCTGATCCATAATACAAAAGAATACTCTTTTTTAAACTTTTTTTTTTTTAAATATTTTAACAAAGGATATAACACGGAACAAAACTGTATTAAATTAAATGTTCCCTTTAAATTACCAAATCAAGAAAACATACTCCAGACAACACTCAGCAGAATTACTGAGGTGCCCTACCTGTCCTGCAACCCGCAGCAAACTGAGGAAAAAACGATCCCGTTTACAATCCGGATTCCAGAGAAGCTAAAACGGCAAGAAGCAATCAAAGCAGCAGAGACATCTGAAAAAAAAAGTGCACCGCACTCCACAGGAAGTGAAAAAAAGCGCCAAAAGTACTTCAGCAAAAAAAAGCTGTTTCTTTCTTACAAAAAAAACACCCTTATAAAAAAGCACATAATCCGGTAAAAAATGGAACCCTATTGAGCCATCAATAAAAATAAAAAACTCCTCACACTAACAGTGCCTGCAAAAACTGCCATAAAAACCTGCACCCTGACAGGAATAATAAAAAACGTCCTCCTATTCATCTGTCCGGCAGCAGGACAGCTCACCTGGTTTGAGAGGATGCGTTCCCTCACATGGACCTGTGGAAATACAGACAAACTGAGTAAACTTACTCAGGCTATGTAAATTGGGCAGCAAAATGTTTTGGGAAAACGCAGTGAGGATTGTACCCCACAAGTTCCCAATTGCTTAAAAACAACCACTGCCCTACTGAAGCGACTGACATGGGCTAAGGCTAGACCCTTTAGAAAGATCAGAGCAAACCTACTCTGCTTTTAAAATAACAAAACTTTGATTGTAGATCAGACACCAAAACTTCACCTCCTCCTTGCACCGCAGGCAAATAGAATGACTGGAGATTATGGGTAAGGGAAGAGACATATATAGCAGCTTTGCTGTGGTGCTCTTTTCCTCCTCCTGCTGGCCAGGAGTGATATTCCCACTAGTAATTGATGATTCCGTGGACTCACCATATCTTAGATAAGAAAAACTCTTTTCCGTTTAGAAATGAAAATAACATTTAAAATAACAATCCTAGGGAGAAAACCCTAACAAACTTGTAAACATCCTTAATAAAAGGTAACTTCTCTAAGGAGTACGTCTTGTAAGATTACAACAAAGGGGCATGTAGAAAAACATCTACAGACAGAATAAATAGTTGAAGAGGGAATTCAAAGAACATTCCTGCACGGTTACAAAAATTAATCCGTTGTCAACCCATAAAAGAGACTAAGCTCCAAGAAGAAGCAAGAAAGGTACCGGCCTGACTGTAGTCAGCGCCCCAGCAAAAAGAACAAAACGCCTGATTGTTCTTCTGTTCCAGAGGATCATTGCACTATCAGGGAATCGAAAATTGCTTGCAAGCACACAATCAAGGAGTAAGGACTGCCGCCGGATTCAACCCACACCTACCGCATACTATGCAACAAAGATACTCATCAGGATAAGAGGGCCATCTGTCCCAAAAAGGACTGCTCTAGCCAGCACTTGCTAAGAAGGCCCTTCCCCAGCTCATCCAGGAGGAAATAAAGACAGACCCCCGAAGTCCAATAGAGCCAGAATACACCCTCCTCCCTACAAGGGTGATTCTCAGCATCTATGATAGTTGACAAAGGGACCATCTATGCGCCACAAAAGGAACATAGCCCTTCCAGAAACACTCTCTCTCTGCTAAGCCCAAACAATCTCTTGCATCCGCTCATAGAAATAGGAGTCCATGACACCCTGTAACAATACCCACGGAGGCGAGACCCTTAAACCGCGATAGCTTTTACAACGAGAAATATGGTCACAAGGAAGAGGATCCAACAGCACAGACTGAAGGTCCCTGAATAACATTCCACTTAGGGATGCTAGAAGACTCCAGACGCACCTTCTGGCAGAAAAAAAACACAGAAGTTGACCTGGGTTCCAAGTCACAAACTTCTGATTCAGAAGTGGTGGATCTAACCACTACGCCGCATCTCCCTGACAGCGTAAAAGGAAACCAGAGATAGGCAAGGACTCCTGATCGACTTCTCCAATCAGATACCGCTCCTCGAGAAGAAAAGATAGTCGGGAACATCCGTTCCTGAAGAGCCTGCTTAATTAGAGGACTGTTGACAAAAACCCATATAGTGGGCCTCCGCCCACCGCCAAACACGAGTTCCTCCCGACTACACAGTAGGAACTCTCCCCTTCCAAACAAAGGGAGATACCCACCAAAAGGTCCCAACTGGTACGAACCCAGAAGACCAAAGCCTCAAGGCTGAATGCTCGGCTGAGGAACCATAGGATAAAAAGTAAGGAAAACTCCTGATCCACGGACTCCCATAGGACACTCATTCTCCACAGGCAGCGAAGCGACAAAGACAAAACCATCCCTGAAGAGTTACTTCAGACAGAAAGATCTGAATGGAACACAGGGGATCGAATCCTCCCACCGATAATCCCTATAAGTCCGCTAAACAGATATAGAAAGGGAACAACGTCATGCCGAATACTCAGCCTCGGCAGACCATATCACCCCCACCCCCAGGCCAACGAAGACCAGAAGGGGGACTGGAGGGCATATCGCAAGATCTTAGGAAAAAACTTCCTGTCCGAAGACAACACAGCATCCCGGAAAACAACCTGGTGTTTAAACCAGAAACTCAAGTCTAGAACCAACTCTGAGGATCAAAGAGACGAGAGAAAATCCCTAAAAGTCTAGTAACAGCTGACAGTAAGAAACCTGAAGCAAAGACCCGGGAGCTACTGCAAAATCTGGAGCAGGGTACTGCCACCTAAAACTCCAGACCCCAAAAGGGAAACCTAGGATCAGAACAAGGTTCGCTTGAAGAAACGGTTCCTAAAAACCTGATTTGCGCAAAAGGATGAGATAGGAAAGACATCCTTCTACCTGAACAAAAGAAAAGAGAATTTTACAGTCTCAGACAACAGAGCCCTATAAGCTCTGCTTAACAGTCAGAGAAACCAATTAGGACGGAAAACATAATTTATGTAAGAACTTACCTGATAAATTCATTTCTTTCATATTAGCAAGAGTCCATGAGCTAGTGACGTATGGGATATACATTCCTACCAGGAGGGGCAAAGTTTCCCAAACCTCAAAATGCCTATAAATACACCCCTCACCACACCCACAATTCAGTTTAACGAATAGCCAAGAAGTGGGGTGATAAAAAAGTGCGAAAGCATATAAAATAAGGAATTGGAATAATTGTGCTTTATACAAAATCATAACCACCACAAAAAAAGGGCGGGCCTCATGGACTCTTGCTAATATGAAAGAAATGAATTTATCAGGTAAGTTCTTACATAAATTATGTTTTCTTTCATGTAATTAGCAAGAGTCCATGAGCTAGTGACGTATGGGATAATGATTACCCAAGATGTGGATCTTTCCACACAAGAGTCACTAGAGAGGGAGGGATAAAATAAAGACAGCCAATTCCTGCTGAAAATAATCCACACCCAAAATAAAGTTAATAAAAAACATAAGCAGAAGATTCAAACTGAAACCGCTGCCTGAAGTACTTTTCTACCAAAAACAGCTTCAGAAGAAGAAAATACATCAAAATGGTAGAATTTAGTAAAAGTATGCAAAGAGGACCAAGTTGCTGCTTTGCAAATCTGATCAACCGAAGCTTCATTCCTAAACACCCAGGAAGTAGAAACTGACCTAGTAGAATGAGCTGTAATCCTCTGAGGCGGAGTTTTACCCGACTCAACATAGGCAAGATGAATTAAAGATTTCAACCAAGATGCCAAAGAAATGGCAGAAGCTTTCTGGCCTTTTCTAGAACCGGAAAAGATAACAAATAGACTAGAAGTCTTTCGGAAAGATTTAGTAGCTTCAACATAATATTTCAAAGCTCTAACAACATCCAAAGAATGCAACGATTTCTCCTTAGAATTCTTAGGATTAGGACATAATGAAGGAACCACAATTTCTCTACTAATGTTGTTGGAATTCACAACTTTAGGTAAAAATTCAAAAGAAGTTCGCAACACCGCCTTATCCTGATGAAAAATCAGAAAAGGAGACTCACAAGTAAGAGCAGATAATTCAGAAACTCTTCTGGCAGAAGAGATGGCCAAAAGGAACAAAACTTTCCAAGAAAGTAATTTAATGTCCAATGAATGCATAGGTTCAAATGGAAGAGCTTGAAGAGCCCCCAGAACCAAATTCAAACTCCAAGGAGGAGAAATTGATTTAATGACAGGCTTTATACGAACCAAAGCTTGTACAAAACAATGAATATCAGGAAGAATAGCAATCTTTCTGTGAAAAAGAACAGAAAGAGCAGAGATTTGTCCTTTCAAGAAACTTGCGGACAAACCCTTATCTAAACCATCCTGAAGAAACTGTAATATTCTTGGTATTCTAAAAGAATGCCAAGAAAAATGATGAGAAAGACACCAAGAAATATAAGTCTTCCAGATTCTATAATATATCTCTCTAGATACAGATTTACGAGCCTGTAACATAGTATTAATCACACAGTCAGAGAAACCTCTTTGACCAAGAATCAAGCGTTCAATCTCCATACCTTTAAATTTAAGGATTTCAGATCCTGATGGAAAAAAGGACCTTGAGACAGAAGGTCTGGTCTTAACGGAAGAGTCCACGGTTGGCAAGAGGCCATCCGGACAAGATCCGCATACCAAAACCTGTGAGGCCATGCCGGAGCTACCAGCAGAACAAACGAGCATTCCTTCAGAATCTTGGAGATTACTCTTGGAAGAAGAACTAGAGGCGGAAAGATATAGGCAGGATGATACTTCCAAGGAAGTGATAATGCATCCACTGCCTCCGCCTGAGGATCCCGGGATCTGGACAGATACCTGGGAAGTTTCTTGTTTAGATGAGACGCCATCAGATCTATTTCTGGAAGTTCCCACATTTGAACAATCTGAAGAAATACCTCTGGGTGAAGAGACCATTCGCCCGGATGCAACGTTTGGCGACTGAGATAATCCGCTTTCCAATTGTCTATACCTGGGATATGAACCGCAGAGATTAGACAGGAGCTGGATTCCGCCCAAACCAAAATTCGAGATACTTCTTTCATAGCCAGAGGACTGTGAGTCCCTCCTTGATGATTGATGTATGCCACAGTTGTGACATTGTCTGTCTGAAAGCAAATGAACGATTCTCTCTTCAGAAGAGGCCAAAACTGAAGAGCTCTGAAAAATGCACGGAGTTCCAAAATATTGATCGGTAATCTCACCTCCTGAGATTCCCAAACTCCTTGTGCCGTCAGAGATCCCCACACAGCTCCCCAACCTGTGAGACTTGCATCTGTTGAAATTACAGTCCAGGTCGGAAGCACAAAAGAAGCCCCCTGAATTAAACGATGGTGATCTGTCCACCACGTTAGAGAGTGTCGAACAATCGGTTTTAAAGATATTAATTGAGATATCTTTGTGTAATCCTTG
Source organism: Bombina bombina (assembly GCF_027579735.1). Lineage (NCBI taxonomy): Eukaryota > Metazoa > Chordata > Amphibia > Anura > Bombinatoridae > Bombina > Bombina bombina. The sequence continues at coordinate 761,301,633 of NC_069501.1, forward strand.
CACCATTGATTCAGCATACAGAGCTGAAGAGGTCGCATGTGAAAACGAGCAAAGGGGATCGCGTCCGATGCAGCAGTCATAAGACCTAGAATTTCCATGCATAAGGCTACCGAAGGGAATGATTGTGACTGAAGGTTTCGACAAGCTGCAATCAATTTTAGACGTCTCTTGTCTGTTAAAGACAGAGTCATGGACACTGAATCTATCTGGAAACCCATAAAGGTTACCCTTGTCTGAGGAATCAAAGAACTTTTTGGTAAATTGATCCTCCAACCATGATCTTGAAGAAACAACACAAGTCGATTCGTATGAGATTCTGCTAAATGTAAAGACTGAGCAAGTACCAAGATATCGTCCAAATAAGGAAATACCACAATACCCTGTTCTCTGATTACAGACAGAAGGGCACCGAGAACCTTTGAAAAAATTCTTGGAGCTGTAGCTAGGCCAAACGGTAGAGCCACAAACTGGTAATGCTTGTCCAGAAAAGAGAATCTCAGGAACTGATAATGATCTGGATGAATCGGAATATGCAGATATGCATCCTGTAAATCTATTGTGGACATATAATTCCCTTGCTGAACAAAAGGCAAGATAGTCCTTACAGTTACCATCTTGAACGTTGGTATCCTTACATAACAATTCAATATTTTTAGATCCAGAACTGGTCTGAAGGAATTCTCCTTCTTTGGTACAATGAAGAGATTTGAATAAAACCCCATCCCCTGTTCCAGAACTGGAACTGGCATAATTACTCCAGTCAACTCTAGATCTGAAACACAATTCAGAAATGCTTGAGCTTTCACTGGATTTACTGGGACACGGGAAAGAAAAAATCTCTTTGCAGGAGGTCTCATCTTGAAACCAATTCTGTACCCTTCTGAAACAATGTTCTGAATCCAAAGATTGTGAACAGAATTGATCCAAATTTCTTTGAAAAAACGTAACCTGCCCCCTACCAGCTGAGCTGGAATGAGGGCCGCACCTTCATGTGGACTTAGAAGCAGGCTTTGCCTTTCTAGCAGGCTTGGATTTATTCCAGACTGGAGATGGTTTCCAAACTGAAACTGCTCCTGAGGATGAAGGATCAGGCTTTTGTTCTTTGTTGAAACGAAAGGAACAAAAACGATTATTAGCCCTGTTTTTACCTTTAGATTTTTTATCCTGTGGTAAAAAAGTTCCTTTCCCACCAGTAACAGTTGAGATAATAGAATCCAACTGAGAACCAAATAATTTGTTACCCTGGAAAGAAATGGAAAGTAGAGTTGATTTAGAAGCCATATCAGCATTCCAAGTCTTAAGCCATAAAGCTCTTCTAGCTAAAATAGCTAGAGACATAAACCTGACATCAACTCTGATAATATCAAAAATGGCATCACAGATAAAATTATTAGCATGCTGAAGAAGAATAATAATATCATGAGAATCATGATTTGTTACTTGTTGCGCTAAAGTCTCCAACCAAAAAGTTGAAGCTGCAGCAACATCAGCCAATGATATAGCAGGTCTAAGAAGATTACCTGAACACAGATAAGCTTTTCTTAGAAAGGATTCAATTTTCCTATCTAAAGGATCCTTAAACGAAGTACCATCTGACGTAGGAATGGTAGTACGTTTAGCAAGGGTAGAAATAGCCCCATCAACTTTAGGGATTTTGTCCCAAAATTCTAACCTGTCAGACGGTACAGGATATAATTGCTTAAAACGTTTAGAAGGAGTAAATGAATTACCCAATTTATCCCATTCTTTGGAAATTACTGCAGAAATAGCATTAGGAACAGGAAAAACTTCTGGAATAACCACAGGAGATTTAAATACCTTATCTAAACGTTTAGAATTAGTATCAAGAGGACCAGAATCCTCTATTTCTAAAGCAATTAATACTTCTTTAAGTAAAGAACGAATAAATTCCATTTTAAATAAATATGAAGATTGATGGATTCAGAAACAAAATCTCTTATGTTATCAGGAACATTCTGCACCTTAGATGTTGAAGGAACTGCAACAGGCAATGGTACTTTACTAAAGGAAATATTATCTGCATTAACAAGTTTGTCATGACAATTAATACAAACAGCCGGAGGAATAGCTACCAAAAGTTTACAGCAGATACACTTAGCTTTGGTAGATCCAGCACTAGACAGCGATTTTCCTGTAGTATCTTCTGACTCAGATGCAACGTGAGACATCTTGCAATATGTAAGAGAAAAAACAACATATAAAGCAAAATTGATCAAATTCCTTAAATGACAGTTTCAGGAATAGGAAAAAATGCCAAAGAACAAGCTTCTAGCAACCAGAAGCAATGAAAAATGAGACTTAAATAATGTGGAGACAAAAGCGACGCCCATATTTTTTAGCGCCAAATAAGACGCCCACATTATTTGGCGCCTAAATGCTTTTGGCGCCAAAAATGACGCCACATCCGGAACGCCGACATTTTTGGCGCAAAATAACGTCAAAAAATGACGCAACTTCCGGCGACACGTATGACGCCGGAAACGGAAAAGAATTTTTGCGCCAAAAAAGTCCGCGCCAAGAATGACGCAATAAAATGAAGCATTTTCAGCCCCCGCGAGCCTAACAGCACACAGGGAAAAAATAGTCAAATTTTTAAAGGTAAGAAAAAATGAATAATTTAAAAGCATAATCCCAAATATGAAACTGACTGTCTGAAAAATAAGGAAAGTTGAACATTCTGAGTCAAGGCAAATAAATGTTTGAATACATATATTTAGAACTTTATAAACAAAGTGCCCAACCATAGCTTAGAGTGTCACAGAAAATAAGATTTACTTACCCCAGGACACTCATCTACATGTTTGTAGAAAGCCAAACCAGTACTGAAACGAGAATCAGCAGAGGTAATGGTATATATAAGAGTATATCGTCGATCTGAAAAGGGAGGTAAGAGATGAATCTCTACGACCGATAACAGAGAACCTATGAAATAGACCCCGTAGAAGGAGATCACTGCATTCAAATAGGCAATACTCTCCTCACATCCCTCTGACATTCACTGCACGCTGAGAGGAAAACCAGGCTCCAACTTGCTGCGGAGCGCATATCAACGTAGAATCTAGCACAAACTTACTTCACCACCTCCATCGGAGGCAAAGTTTGTAAAAACTGAATTGTGGGTGTGGTGAGGGGTGTATTTATAGGCATTTTGAGGTTTGGGAAACTTTGCCCCTCCTGGTAGGAATGTATATCCCATACGTCACTAGCTCATGGACTCTTGCTAATTACATGAAAGAAATCCCCCCTCCTTATTGGACCATACACCAACAGTGGAAAGAAATTATTCGCACAGGGCAATAGATACCAGGACCATGACTCCAAAATTCACCCGAAACTTGCCAAAGACAAAATCGAGAGAAGAAAAAACAACCCAAAATAAGTCTAGCTCTGTCGCTAGGACTCCTAGATCCATTAGATCCCCATCAAAGTTAAAGTTTAAAGCCAGGTCCAGCCTGTACTCTAGTATAGGAGAACTCGAAGTGTCTGGACCAGAAGCTAGAAAAGACTCCCTCTTTTGTGTATAGGGAAGGAACAGACTTAACTAGCACCCAAAACAGGTCCTGCGTGTCATCAATGATACAACACATCTAAGAAAACATTCAAGGGCTAACAGAAATTCTCAAATTCCAGCAATGCTAGAAAAACTGAGATAAACAAACTAAAGAATATAAACTCTGTGGCTTAAAAAATTGTCTAAAAATTATCGGGGGACCATCATCCCGAACAGAAATCTAAATGCTTCCACCAGAAGTCTACAACAATCTTGACCAATTTAGTCGATAGTCTCAAAATCCCATTTGACGAAACGTCTTGTACGAGTTTCTATAACAACCCAGAGCTCTGAAAACTATCCTAAAACAGAATAGAATGCAAAGGAAAAATAGGCAAACACCCAAACATGTTAACTGAAAACAGGGAGCGTGTAAACAAAACCAGGTCCAGCCTGTCACACACACAATCCCCCTTAGAGCTCGGAGCTGGGATTCGAATAAGAGAATAAAACAAATTGTAAATCAAGACGATAAGGAATAGGAACCCAATCCTCAACACTCATCTATTCAAGATTGTTATCCAATTTAGAGGACTGAGATTCAGCTGACGGATCAGTACTGGGAACCTCTAACATCGCCAAAACCTTTCTCAGAAGTAAATGCAGGCGTGCCAATCTAAATGTTAACGCTATGCTCTCCTCAGTCTGAAAATTCAAGTTCGTAGACTCTGACCCTGGAGGTTCTCTCTCTGAAGCCTCATAGGAAACCGCATCCCCAGAGGAGTGATCGGACACAATCGTCATTTTACACAATGGCCCTTGGTCAGGAGAACCTGGATTGACCCTTCGCTTGCATGCAGCAGTAAGAGGTAAAATCGCTAAGGCCATAGAGATAGCCATGCGGAACTGTGTAGTAACCTCTGGTGGAAACAACCCCCTCACAGGTGAAGGGGGAGCAAAACTCGGGAAAACTGGATATGTAGGAACAGAAGAATCTAGGGAACGTGCCTCACTGGATTCAGAATCCTCAGAGGCAGATGGCTCAGCGGTCTCAGACAACCCAAGATTGGTTGATGAGAACACCCTATAGCGGCATACGGAACATAACAGAGGGTTGGGTTAACCTGGGCCTCCTCACAATATATACAGGTATCAAATTCTGTCTCGGAGGGATACCCCTCTAACATATCAAAATCCTCCATAACTTGTCTAAGTTATTATCAAAAGAGAAAAACAACTGGCACCTTATACCCCCAATGGCTGGGGCACTCACCAACTTCTATGACCTAGACAGGTAGAGCAGACGCTTCTCTCCGCAGACACCACTCCCGGTCACATGGTGCTCATGCAGGACCGCAAGTGCTAAGAAAAAGGCACGCCAGCTTAATAAAAAACTGCGCAGCTCTCCAAATGAAAGTAACCTGTATGTTCCGTATCAGCCAAAGAGCCCAAACGTTCTTACACATAAGCAGTCAAAATCATATAACAAACATGATTAAAAATCCCCACTGTTCAATAACCCCCCTCGGGATATTAACCCTTTATTCTAGAAAGATAAAAAAGTCCCACTGAGACCCTGTCTTCTATCGTTAACATGTGTATAAAATGAAGCGATCTTACCGGAATCTATGCCGTGGAATAGCGACACAGTCCTTCAAGTTTGACAGATTGTAGCAGCACCTCTGTCATGGACTTGAGCGAAAGACAAGCAGGCATCGAAACTTGTCAACGCTGATTGCTTAGGGAACTGTTAATAGAAGTCTGGATGGCTTTGCAGAAAGACTCTCCCTGCATCTCCAGAGTCTAACTTTCATCAATGCTCTCACTGAGAGACTGACAAGACTACTTAAAACTCCAGTCCCATACCAAAGGGTACTACCTCCCATAAGAGACTACTCTGAATCTTCTGACACTTCTCTGCCATCCTCCTGTGATGAAAGGCAAAGACTGGGGGATGAGGGAAGTGGGGGAGGTATTTAAGCCTTTAGCTGGGGTGTCTTTGCCTCCTCCTGGTGGCCAGGTTCTGTATTCCCACAAGTAATGAATGCAGCTGTGGACCCTGTATTTAGAAGGAAAAGGCAGCTGCTCATGGGATTCATCTCTTTCCAAAGGCGTATTTATTCTTGTAAAAGTTTAATACTAAGATCTGGATTTGCACAGATTCTAGTGTATTAAGCTTTCACAAGAATAAATGCGGCTCTGGAAAGAGCCGAATCCCACAAGCAGCCCCGTGTTCTGTATTCAGACCCAGACAAAAGATCTGAATGTACACCCTTACCCTGTACATGATTCTATCAAATTAATGATATACTTTGCAGTTATTTACTTGATTATTGTATTAAAGGGACAGTCTACACCAGAATTGTTATTGTTTAAAAAGATAGATAATCCCTTTAATTATTCATTGCCCAGTTTTGCACTGCCAACATGGTTATATAAATATACTTTTTACCTCTGTGATTACCTTGTATTTAATACAGTCCATACAAAGAAAACGCGCAGCAGCATAGTAGTGAAATAAAACTTTTTAATTCAATACTATGCTGCTGCTCGTTTTCTTTGTATGGACTGCATCATTTTTGCCTGATACGAGCACCAGCACCCTGCACTAGTCCCTATTATTCATTTAGAAGCTCCAGGATTACTTTTTAAACACTACTGTGATAGTTCTGTGCGATTCCCCTTGTATCTTGGATATCCCGCCCAGTCGTAGAGGAGTTGATCAGCCCATAGGAGGGCTAAACTACTACGTGGTACCTGATCGACAGGCCATCCCGTTGGAGGAATCGCCTGATTTGCGTAAGCATTGCTTCACTTACTGGGGCTGACCATGCCCACAGAGACGGACCGTTTGAAGCATTGGGAGCTTCATCACGCCTAACAAGGTAGATCTCACAGCTGGAGAAGGAAGCATTACTCACCGGGGCCACCCACGCCCATATAGACGGACGCGGATTCCGTTGGAGTAGTTTGTTAACAGTACTATGCCACAAGAAAGGCAAATATCTGCAGCAGGACCGGTGTTAAGTGTTAATGCTCCTTGATTTATGTATTGACATTCTAAAGTCTGACTTGACAAGGATGAACTGTGTTCCACAGCCTAATCCTCGTTACTCACCATAAATATAGTGCTAATTTGTTTTCTGTGGGGTTGATACGGCATAGCCATTCTCCCCTAGAGCTGGGACTTGTCACTACCTATATACAGTATCTCACAAAAGTGAGTACATCCCTCACATTTTTGTAAATATTTTATTATATCTTTTAATGTGACAACACTGAAGAAATGACACTTTGCTACTATGTAAAGTAGTGAGTGAACAGCCTGTATAACAGTGTAAATTTGCTGTCCCCTCAAAATAACTCAACACACAGCCATTAATGTCTAAACCATTGGCAACAAAAGTGAGTACACCCCTAAGAGGAAATTTCCAAATTGGGCCCAATTAGCCATTTTCCCTCCCTGGTGTCATGTGACTCGTTAGTGCTACAAGGTCTCAGGTGTGAATGGGGAGCAGGTGTGTTAAATTTGGTGTTATTGCTCTTACACTCTCTCATACTGGTCACTGGAAGGCACCTCATGGCAAAGAACTCTGAGGATCTGAAAAAAATAATTGTTGCTCTACATAAAGATGGCCTAGGCTATAAGAAACTGAGCTGAAGTCCGATGGGCAAGATCATACAGCGGTTTCACAGGACAGGTTCCACTCAGAACAAGCCGTCATATCCAGAGGTTGTCTTTGGGAAATAGACGTATGAGTGCTGCCAGCATTGCTGCAGAGGTTAAAGGGGTGTGTGTGTGTGTGGGGGGGGGGGGGGTCAGCCTGTCAGTGCTCAGACCATACACTGCATCAAATCTGCATGATAAACTTATTTGGTTCAGATGGTGTCAAGCGTGTGTGGCGGCAACCAGGTGAGGAGTACAAAGACAAGTGTGTCTTGCCTACAGTCAAGCATGGTGGTGGGAGTGTCATTGTCTGGGCCTGCATAAGTGCTGCCAGCACTGGGGAGCTACAGTTCATTGAGGGAACCATGAATGCCAACATGTACTGTGACATACTGAAGAGCATGATTCTCTCCCTTCGGAGACTGGGCCACAGGGCAGTATTCCAACATAACGACCCCTAATACACCTCCAAGACGACCACTGCCTTGCTAAACAAGCGTAGGGTAAAGGTGATGGACTGGCCAAGCATGTCTCCAGACCTAAACCCTATTGAGCATCTGTGGGATATCCTCCAACGGAAGGTGGGGGAGCGCAAGGTCTCTAACATCCACCAGCTTCGTGATGTCATCTTGGAGGAGTGGAAGAGGATTCCATGTTCAAGAGGGTTAAGGCAGTGCTGGAAAATAATGGTGGCCACACCAAATATTGACGCTTTGGGCCCAATTTGGACATTACCACTTAGGGGTGTACTCACTTTTGTTGCCAACGGTTTAGACATTAATGGCTGTGTGTTGAGTTATTTTGAGGGGACAGCAAATTTACACTGTTATACAGGCTGCACACTCACTACTTTACATTGTAGCAAAGTGTAATTTCTTCAGTGTTGTCATATGAAAAGATATAATAAAATATTTACAAAAATGCAAGGGGTGTACTCACTTTTGTGAGATACTGTATATATCTGAAGTCTCCCTATTCGCATGGTTATATTTGTTGAATATACCTTGTATTTAAAGGGACATTATACACATTTTTTTCTTTCCATAAATGTTTTGTAGATCTATTTATATAGCCCATAAAGTGTTTATTTTTTAAAAAATGTATAGTTTTGCTTATTTTTAAATAACATTGCTCTGATTTTCAGACTCCTAACCAAGCCCCAAAGTTTTATGAGAATACCGTCAACTACCTACTCCAGCTTGCTCCTGTTTTTGTAAAGGATCTTTTCATATGCAAAAGAAGGGGGAGGGGGGGTGTCTTATTGCCACTTGCAGTGGGCTTCCCAGCTACCTTTTTCAACAGAGCTAAACTGAGAGCTTCTAAGTAAGTTTTTAAACAGTTTTATACTGGATTTTTATATCAGTATCTGTGCATCTTATTCTTTATAGTAGTGTCTATGACCTGCAGTTATATGAAAATGAGTGTATACTGTCCCTTTAAGCCTCTGCAGACTGCCCCTTTATTTCAGTTCTTTGGACAGACTTGCGTTTTAGCCAATCAGAGCTGACTCCTAGGTAACTCCATGGACGTGAGCACAATGTTATCTATATGGCCCACATGAACCAACTCCCTCAAGTTGTGAAAAACTGTCAAAATGCATTCAGATAAAAGGCGGCCTTGAAGGGCTAAGAAATTAGCATATGAGCATACCTAGGTTTAGCTTTCAACTAAGAATACCAAGAGAACAAAGCAAGATTGATGATAAAAGTAAATTGGAAAGTTGCTTAAAATGACATGCCCTATCTGAATCTTGAAAGTTTATTTTTGACTAGACTGTCCCTTTAAAAGATTTCAAATTTCAGGTTTAGGCTGCATACACAGTCTGAAATGTTTCATACTGAAACCAAGTACAGTGTTTAAAACACCTCTTTTATAAGTTAGGATGAAAGTTGCAGTCTGTAGCCAAAATCTTTGCTTTGGCCCTCTGCCCCAACAATATTTATATCACTCCCTCCACTAAACTAGGTACTAAACTCAACACTGCCAATGAGTGAGAATAAACTGCCCATGAGCCTGCATTGTGCATTATTATTATGCTGGTTCAGTTTGTTTCCCTCCCCATGAAAATTTCCTGCGGATGTCCGTGTAATCAGAGTGAGCGGGAGACAGAGATTTAAAACTCTGGTATTTTTGAGGTGTTTGTTTCTTCCTAGTGAACTGGAGGGTAATTCCCACTTGATGTCTCATGGGGGGGGGGTAGTTATCAAGCTGTCAACCTCAAATACGCTGGAATTCCGCAGCGTATTTGTGGCAAGGCTGATTCGCCTTAGTTATCAAAGGCTAGAGACCGGCAAAAGTAGAATTTTGTGACGTAAGCTTCGATCCGCCGGACGCAGTCCGACACAGATCGATTCTTACGTCACTCCAGATGTTCCGCACACAAGTGCGGCACAATCTGACTACTTTTGCTAGTTATAAAAAAACTAGCAGGTACGCTCTGCACTTTTCCGGCCCAGCGTACCTGGTTTTCAATCCGCCGCCCTGGAGGCGGCGGATCCCATAGGAATCAATGGGAGTCTAACCATAGCGAAAGTACAAGTTCGCTGCTGCCAGACATCCCATTGATTCCTATGGGAGCTTTCTGCACCTAACACCCTAACATGTACCCCGAGTCTAAACACCCCTAATCTGTCCCCCCTACACCGCCGCAACTAAATAAAGTTATTACCCCCTAAACCGCCGCTCCCAGAGCCCACCGCAAGCTACTCTATACATATTAACCCCTAAACCGCCGCTCCCAGACCCCGCCGCAACTATAATATATGTATTAACCCCTAAACCGCTGCTCCCAGACCCCGCCGCCACCTACATGATACCTATTAACCCCTAATCTGCCCCCCCTACACCGTCGCCAACCTATAATAAATTTATTAACCCCTATCCTGCCCCACACTACACCGCCACCACTGTAATAAATTTATTACCCCCTAAACCTAAGTCTAACACTAACCCTAAAACCCCCCTAACTTAAATATTAATTAAATAAATCTAAATAATATTTCTATTATAAACTAAATGAATCCTATTTAAAACTAAATACTTACCTTTAAAATAAACCCTAATATAGCTACATTATAAATAATAATTATATTGTAGCTATCTTAGGATTTATTTTTATTTTACAGGTAACTTTCAATTTATTTTAACTAGGTACAATAGCTATTAAATAGTTATTAACTATTTAATAGCTACCTAGCTAAAGATAAATTTACCTGTAAAATAAAAACTAACCTAAGTTACAATTACACCTAACACTACACTATACTTAAATACATTATTCCTATTTAAAACTAAATACTTACCTGTAAAATAAACCCTAAGATAGCTACAATGTAATTAATAATTACATTATAGCTATTTTAGGATTTATATTTATTTTACAGGTAACTTTGTATTTATTTTAGCTAGTTAGAATAGTTATTAAATAGTTATTAACTATTTAATAACTACCTAGCTAAAAGAAATACAAAATTATCTGTAAAATAAATCCTAACCTAAGTTACAGTTAAAACTAACACTACACTAACATTAAATAAATTAAGTACAAATAACTACAATTAAATACAATTACATAAACTAACTAAAGTACAAAAAAATAAAAAAAGCTAAGTTACAAACATTAAAAAAATATTACAACAATTTTAAGCTAATTACACCTAATCTAAGCCCCCTAATAAAATAACAAAGCCCCCCAAAATAAAAAAATGCCCTACCCTATTCTAAATTAAAAAAGTTCAAAGCTCTTTTACCTTACCAGCCCTTAAAAGGGCCTTTTGCGGGGCATGCTTCAAAGAATTCAGCTCTTTTGCCTGTAAAAGAAAAATACAACCCCCCCCAACATTAAAACCCACCACCCACATACCCCTAATCTAACCCAAACCCCCTTAAATAAACCTAACACTATCCCCCTGAAGATCATCCTACCTTGAGTTGTCTTCAGCCAGCCGACCCACCGATGGAACCGAAGAGGAGGCTCCGGAGCGGCAGAAGTGATCCTCCAAGGGGCGCTGAAGAAGTCTTCCATCCGATGAAGTGATCCTCCAGGCGGCGCTGAAGAAGTCTTCCATCCGGGCGATGTCATCTTCCAAGCGGCGCTGAAGAAGTCTTCCATCCGGGCGATGTCATATTCCAAGCGGGGTCTTCAATCTTCTTTCTTCAGGATCCATCTTCATCCCGCCGACGCGGAACATCCTTCTTTCCCGACGGACTACCGATGAATGAAGGCTCCTTTAAGGGACGTCATCCAAGATGGCGTCCCTTCAATTCCGATTGGCTGATAGGATTCTATCAGCCAATCGGAATTAAGGTAGGAAAAATCTGATTGGCTGATTGAATCAGCCAATCAGATTGAGCTTGCATTCTATTGGCTGATCGGAACAGCCAATAGAATGCGAGCTCAATCTGATTGGCTGATTGGATCAGCCAATCGGATTGAACTTCAATCTGATTGGCTGATTCAATCAGCCAATCATATGTTTCCTACCTTAATTCCATTTGGCTGATAGAATCCTATCAGTCAATTGGAATTGAAGGGACGCCATCTTGGATGACGTCCCTTAAAGGAGCCTTCATTCGTCGGTAGTCCGTCGGGAAAGAAGGATGTTCCGCGTCGGCGGGATGAAGATGGATCCTGAAGAAAGAAGATTGAAGACCCCGCTTGGAAGATGACATCGCCTGGATGGAAGACTTCTTCAGCGCCGCTTGGAAGATGACATCGCCCGGATGGAAGACTTCTTCAGCGCCGCCTGGAGGATCACTTCATCGGATGGAAGACTTCTTCAGCGCCCCTTGGAGGATCACTTCTGCCGCTCCGGATCTCCTCTTCGGTTCCATCTGTGGGTCGGCTGGCTGAAGACAACTCAAGGTAGGATGATCTTCAGGGGGGTAGTGTTAGGTTTATTTAAGGGGGGTTTGGGTTAGATTAGGGGTATGTGGGTGGTGGGTTTTAATGTTGGGGGGGGGTTGTATTTTTCTTTTACAGGCAAAAGAGCAGTTTTCTTTGGGGCATGCCTTGCAAAAGGCGCTTTTAAGGGCTGGTAAGGTAAAAGAGCTTTGAACTTTTTAAATTTAGAATAGGGTAGGGAATTTTTTATTTTGGGGGGCTTTGTTATTTTATTAGGGGGCTTAGATTAGGTGTAATTAGCTTACAATTGTTGTAATATTTTTTTAATGTTTGTAACTTATTTTTTTTTATTTTTTGTACTTTAGTTAGTTTATGTAATTGTATTTAATTGTAGTTAATTTATTTAATTAATTTAATGATAGTGTAGTGTTAGGTTTAATTGTAACTTAGGTTAGGATTTATTTTACAGGTAATTTTGTATTTCTTTTAGCTAGGTAGTTATTAAATAGTTAATAACTATTTAATAACTATTCTAACTAGCTAAAATAAATACAAAGTTACCTGTAAAATAAATATAAATCCTAAAATAGCTACAATATAATTATTATTTATATTGTAGCTATATTAGGGTTTATTTTAAAGGTAAGTATTTAGTTTTAAATAGGATTAATTTAGTTAATAATAGAAATATTATTTAGATTTATTTAATTAATATTTAAGTTAGGGGGGTTTTAGGGTTAGTGTTAGACTTAGGTTTAGGGGTTAATAAATTTATTATAGGTGGCGACCGTGTAGGGGGGGGGCAGATTAGGGCTTAATAAGTTTAATATAGGTTGCGGCGGTTTAGGGGTTAAACTATTTAGTTGCGGCGAGGTGCGGGATCAGCAGGATAGGGGTTAATAACTTTATTATAGAGGGCGACGGTATGGGGGGGGCAGGATAGGGGTTACTAGGTATAATGTAGGTTGCGGCGGTGTCCGGGTGCGGCGGTTTAGGGGTTAATACATTTATAAGAGTTGCGGCGGGGTCTAGGAGCGGCGGTTTAGGGGTTACTAACTTTATTTAGTTGTGGGATGCTCCGGGGGCACCGGTATAGGGGGTAGAACAGTGTAGTTAGTGTGGGTGCTTAGTGACAGGCTAGCAAGAAAGCGGTCAAAAAGCCGAAGAGCAGCGAGATCGGATGAGTGATAACTCTCACAGTCCGCTGCTCATCGCCCTGTACTTGGTGCGCGTCTTTTTGACAGCTTTTTTGATAACTTAGGCGAAATTTTGCAGGTCCGCGGCAGCAAAGGTAGGTGAGCGTATTGGACCGGCGAAGGCAGGTAAAGTAGACACGTTGATAACTAGGCCTCATGAACTCACCATCTGACGAATGAAATTCACTTTGGAATGAGACTGTCTCCACTGCAGCTCAGAGGTCTGGATACATCTTTGGAAGTAGTTTGTATGGTTATCTTGCCAAGTTTGTAGATGAAACTGCTTATGCTAGCTTGCCTAAAGGTGGATGAGTTGCTTTAGGTTAAAGATTAAAGACCAGGGCAGGTGTAAGTGGGAAAAGAGATTATTTGCATGCAGGTTTAGTTTGTGAATGTTAACCCCTTAATGACCACAGCACTTTTCCATTTTCTGTCCGTTTGGGACCAAGGCTATTTTTACATTTTTGCGGTGTTTGTGTTTAGCTGTAATTTTCCTCTTACTCGTTTACTGTACCCATATATATATACCACATATTATATACCGTTTTTCTTGCCATTAAATGGACTTTATAAAGATACCATTATTTTCATCATATCTTATAATTTACTATAAAAAAATTATAAAATGAGGAAAAAAATGGAAAAAAACACACTTTTTCTAACTTTGACCCCCAAAATCTGTTACATATCTACAACCACCAAAAAAACACCCATGCTAAATAGTTTCTAAATTTTGTCCAGAATTTAGAAATACCCAATGTTTACATGTTCTTTGCTTTTTTGCAAGTTGTAGGGCCATAAATACAAGTAGCACTTTGCTATTTCCAAACCACTTTTTTAAAAAAAATTAGCGCTAGTTACATTGGAACACTGATATCTTTCAGGTATCTCTGAATATCCCATGACATGTATATTTTTTTTTTAGAAGACATCCCAAAGTATTGATCTAGGCCAATTTTGGTATATTTCATGCCACCATTTCCCTGCCAAATGTGATCAAATAAAAAAAAAAAAAGTTCACTTTTTCACATATTTTTTTTTACAAACTTTAGGTTTCTCACTGAAATTATTTACAAACAGCTTGTGCAATTATGACATAAATGGTTGTAAATTTTTCTCTGGGATCCCCTTTGTTCAGAAATAGCAGACATATATGGCTTTGGAGTTGCTTTTTAGTAATTAGAAGGCTGAAAAATGCCATTGCGCACCACACGTGTATTATGCCCAGCAGTGAAGGGGTTACTTAGGGAGCATGTAGGGAGCTTTTTGGGGTAATTTTAGCTTTAGTGTAGTGTAGTAGACAACCCAAAGTATTTATCTAGGCCCATTTTGGTATATTTTATACCACCATTTCACCGCCGTATGCGATAAAATAAAAAAAAAGTTAAATTTTTCCAAATTTTAGGTTTCTCACTGAAATAATTTACAAACAGCTTGTGCAATTATGGCACAAATGGTTGTAAATGCTTCTCTGGGATCCCCTTTGTTCAGAAATAGCAGACGTATATGACTTTGGCGTTGATTTCTGGTAATTAGAAGGCCGCTAAATCCCGCTGCGCATCACACGTGAATTATGCAGTGAAGGGGTTAATTAGGTAGCTTGTAGGGTTAATTTTAGCTTTAGTGTAGAGATCAGCCTCCCACCTGACACATCACCCCCCTGATCCCTCCCAAACAGCTCTCTTACCTCCCCCACCCCACAATTGTCCCCACAGAAAGTCTGTCAGTACTAAAATAAAAGGCATCCTTTTTTTTCTCCTTTGCATATTTACATATACTGCTGTGTAGGATCCCCCCTTATGACCCAAACCTCTCTGCCCCCCCCCCCCAACAGCTCTCTAACCTCCCCCTCTACCTTCTTGGCAGCCATCTTGGGTACTGGCAGACAGCTGTATAGTCTTTTTTTTTTTCTGTAGTGTAGCTGTAGTGCAGCCCAAGACCAACCCCCACCCCCTCCCAGATCCCTTAGATTACTTTTTTGGGGCATTTCTTCCCCCCTTCCTCCCACTTATACTTGATCATTTCTGTAGTGTAGCGGTTCCCACCCGCTCCCTCCCCGTGCACGCGCGCCCGACTGTCCGGCCACCCTCTGTGTCTCAGAACCCATCGATGGCCACCCACCCGCCTCCCACTGCAGCTCCCACCCAGCAACGAATGCGGCCATCGATGTCCGGTGTAGAGAGGGCCACAGAGTGGCTCTCTCTGAACCGGAGGGGTACAAATTGTTATTGCAGGATGCCTCGATATCGAGGCATCCTGCAATAACCGGAAAGCAGCTGGAAGCGATCAGGGTCGCTTCCAGCTGCTTTCCAAACCGAGGACGTACGCCATACGTCCTCAGGCGTTAACTGTATTTTTTCTGAGGACGTATGGCGTACGTCCTCGGTTATTAAGGGGTTAATATAAGCACTAGTGGAATTGTCTTTTCATAGGGAAGGAAATGTTAGGCTGGAGGTGGTGCAGATCAGATTGTTTTTGTAAAATATGAAATAGAACACAATCAACAGAAAACAGGTGGTATGAAACCTGATAAATCACAAAAGGCAATTCTTTATTTAAATAACACAGTTTGGAAGGATGGTACATGCTTTAGTCACAGTTCCTTTAAGAAAATCAGCAAAAAAAAAAACTGGGAACACTGATAAATTTGGCTCTCAGCGAGACATTTTATATTGTGTACACAAGAATCATAACAAAACATGTTATAACTGAAGAATGTTTAAGTGGAGCATAAGTCTCCTATTTTGAATGCATGTGCAGTGTTGTTTGTACATCAGCTATGCTGCTGGGAGACCACAATATGTCCAGGCAATGATCCCAATATAAAATAAAGCAAAGTCGACATCCCTCTCCTGTAAACACTAAATTACAACTAAACACAAATTAAAAACGATTCCCATATCTGGTATAACAAAACTAAACAGATTTTATTAAGGCAAAGAGTTCCAATATTATATTAGCAGTTCTTCATTTTACTTTTATTGGTTTTATAAAAAGCTTTAACTTTTCAAGATTTCTGTTTTAAAGAAATGTGTATATATTTTTTATGAAACAATGCAATAAAAAAACAAACAAACAAAAAAACTCAAATGTATAGTCTAATGCATTTAAAACTCTCTTCTGTACTTATACAAGGGCAGTGTACACAACATTCACATTATCAAGAAAAGGTCTAAAACAATAAATAAAAAAGGAGTGATTTACTTCTTTAGTGCTAATACAGCTATAAAATGCACGGCATGGCTAGCAGGTTAATACAATGAACAACACAACTGCAGTTATATTGCAAAAGTGTGAGAATATGGCTACTGTTGACTAGGGCAGTCAGATTGGGTAAACGGCATATTACTGTCAAAAATAACTCCTCATATGCGCTGGACTTGCATTAGTGTTTATGCACTGCACATATTCTAAGAGGTCGATTTATCAAGCTGCGGCAGACAGGGGTGTACATACACGCCCCTGTCCGCCACAGCTCATCTCTGGTGGGCTGAATTCCGCTGAAATTTTGCGCTCTTGTGTAATGCCGCCCCCTGCCAGTGCACAGCCGATCACCCGCGGGCAAGAGGCTAGACGAGACTGGGGAGATTGAAATTTGCCACCTAAGAGCGGTGGTGAGAGGTTAGGATAAGTAGCAGTCTGATGACTGCTGCTTGTTAAATACGGACTGCAGGTTCTCTTGTGAGAGCCTGCAGTCGTAGGGGGACAAAGGCTGGAGAAAGCCTTTGATAAATCGACCCCTAAAAGTGATTTGCATGGTGTGTATGCACAAATAGCTATCTTGCATGTATCTTCTTAGATTGGCTCCTGGTGCAAGTAAGAGAAGCCAATCTTAGAGTTAACAATACATATGAAAGGGGGACATGTAATATATTGCAACATTATTTCAACTATGGTGTGGCCAAACAGTCTGATTCATGTCAACACATTCTTATTCTCTTTAAAGGGACACTGAACCCAAATTTTTTCTTTTTCGTGATTCAGATAGAGCATGGAATTTTAAGCAACTTTCTAATTTAATCCCATTATCAAATTTTCTTCATTCTCTTGGTATCTTTATTTGAAATGCAAGAATGTAAGTTTAGATGCCGGCCCATTTTTGGTGAACAACCTGGGTTGTCATTGCTGATTGGTGGATAAATACATCCACCAATAAAAAGTGCTGTCCAGAGTACTGAACCAAAAAACTTAGATGCCTTCTTTTTCAAATAAAAATAGCAAGACAACGAAGAAAAATTGATAAAAGGAGTAAATTAGAAAGTTGCTTAAAATGGCATGCTCTATCTGAATCACGAAAGAAAAAATTTGGGTTCAGTGTCCCTTTAAATAACATGTTTAGCAGATTTGTTAAACAACATAGGCACTTGACTGTGCTTTTAATTAACTTATTAGGAAACAAACAACATTTTAAAAACACATATACAACTTAAATTATGCTTACCTGATACTTTTCTTTTCTTCAGATGGAAAGAGTCCACAGCTGCATTAATTACTTTTGGGAATTCAGAACCTGGCCGCCAGGAGGAGGCAAAAACACCCCAGCCAAAGGCTTAAATACTTCCCCCACTTCCCTTATCCTGCAGTCATTCTGCCGAGGAACAAGGAACAGTAGAAGAAATATCAGGGTGAAAAGGTGCCAGAAGAACAATAATAACAGAAAAAATACGGGTGGGGAGCTGTGGACTCTTTCCATCTGAAGAAAAGAAAATTATTAGGTATGCATAATTTAAGTTTTTCTTCATAAATGGAAAGAGTCCACAGCTGCATTCATTACTTTTGGGAAAACAATACCCAAGCTATAGAGGAGGGTACAATACCCAATGCTAAAACCGGAGGGTACAAGAGGCGGCCCATTCTGAGGGCACCAGGCCTGAAAACTACAACCCAACAAAATAATCTTTCCCTAAACGCAGTGCAACCACACTCTAGAAGACAACTGAAGACAGAGGTCACCAAAGTTGCAAAAAGATAGCTCAGATTATCCAAATATTCCGAAAATGAAACCTCGCGCAGCAAGCTCAGATAAGTGAACATCTGACGTACAACACCTGAAGACAAAACACTGCACTCTGCAGTCATCCAAAGATGACTCTGAAACCTGAATACATGCAGGGCAAGTAAAGAGCAGCCGAAGATAGGTTCCAAACCATTAACCAGCTAAACATCCACTAACCAGTAAACAACGTCGTAGGCTAACCAAGAGCCGCCGGTCCTTCCCACAGATCTGGAACTTGGAGAGAAAGCAGAAACCTCAAAGAGGCTTACCGTACCTTGATGAAGAATTAGCAGAGCAACAGATCTCAGATCGTGCTCCAAACACCGGACCAGCCCAAGCGACAGGCATGTCTGATAAACAGGGGGAACAGAAAGACCCCAACCACAAGCCCCCAGGGAATGGAAAGAATGGGGGGACTCGCCCACCCCAACAGAGCTTGGGTGCCAACCCAATCCGCTCTTCCAAAATAAGGTACTCCCAAGGAGAACCCACTAGGACCTGGTACAGAGAAAAGTGCAATAGATCCTTAGGAAGACCTGTCGCAACTCTCTTTGACAGTCTCTACATGGAGTTTTCAATTTCCACCAGTTGGAACGGAGCAACCCACAGAGCAGCAGACTGCTGCCCCTTACAGAATAAAGCCACTTGATCCAACCTCCTACACACAGGGCAGGACAACAACCCTCCAGATAGAGGAAACGCCAGCTCTTAAGGAAGACAAAATACCCCCTCAAAGGGAAGGTCACAGATAAAGAACAGCGCACATGTCCACAAGACATGAAAGACAGTCTGATCAAAACAAGGATCGAATGAAAATTATCCAAAACACCACTGTTGATCCAACAGAAAAAAAACTCCCCATTAACCCTTTAAGGACCAGCGACGTACCCTGTATGTCGCTGGCCTTTTTTTGGGACTTGATTATTTTATAGAGCGGTCTTGCCACCAGCGTTGAGACTGCTCTATTCCACAAAGCCTGCTGGAGGGAGGGAATTAATAGCGTGTTCTTGCTAGACTTGTGCTATTATGTCCTGAAAAAACCCTTAACGACCAGTGACATACAGGGTACATTGTGGTCATTAAGGGGTTAAAGGTCTGGGAGGCATTCTGCTTGACAGGGCTGAGAGCAGGGATCTGAACCCATGGTTCTGCGCTTACCACTGCTGCTTGCTTGTGTGATGGGCCACAGCCAGTTGTTGAAAAGGAGCACACTCCGTCCGAAGGACAAGTCAGGCCATAAAGATATAACCAGTACTTGAAAGTGGACTTGAACCCTGGCCTTCCTACTTGCAAGCCCAATGACCTAGCCCCTATGTCATAACAGTCTCCCTGAACCAGTCCGCAGGATCATAAGTCTCCAGACATCCAAGACAAGAACCTTGGACCCGGCACCTAGAATCGTCTTAAAACGAACACCCCCCCCCCCAGAGAACAAGAAACCTTGTCTGAAGTAACTCATAGGGTATGCTAACCAGGCTAACCCAAAGAACGGGTACAGGACTCACTCTTAATTCCATGCCCCAAAGGGAAGAGAACACCCTTAGCAGGAGGACAACACTCCCCCAACAAGGTGCTAGGCAGCGACAAAGTTACACAATTACTCTAGAGCCCAAAGGACAACGCACACGAAGTCCAAGACCCTGGGAGAAACCTTTGGAAAATGAGACAACACAGCCTATCGTCCCTGATATGGAGAAGACTAATGGAAGTAGAAAAGCCACATGGCCTTCACTTCCTAATTAAACGGCCAAAAAACGGACGAAGTCCAGAAAGTCTCGACCCGAAGGAAGAGCACCTCCAAAAGGAACAAGTCCTAAAAGGACACTCCCAAACAGACCTTGAAAAGGCAAGGCCGGCAAAAACCGGCGGCGTGAAGGACCTAAATCCTCCAATCCTCCGACCCACAACGGGAAGGAAACACTCTAGTTCCTGCAAAGAACGGAAAACAACTGAGTATGTCGCAGCAGATCTCAACGGAGCAGATTTGAAAGGCTAATGAGGACTGAACTCAATCCCCCATGCCCCTAGGCAAATCACGGACCATCAAGTCCTCTCAGAATGCTAGCTAAAACATGTAAAATAAAAACAAAGAAAACAACACAAATCATAGTAAGAGCACTCGGCACCCTCACCGGACCAGCCAGGCATAAAAGGCGGCACGTGTCTGAGCTAGGCCTCAAAGACAGAAGAATTTGTACCCAGTCAGGACCAGCCTGAAACCAAGGGCCTCAGCACTGTCAAGGCCACATAGAGTCACCCCCTAAGTTGGAGGGATAAACATAGGACTAGACACTTCTCTGCCAACCTCCTGGGACGAAAGTCAAAGAATGACTGGGGGTTGGGGGAAGTGGGGGAGGTATTTAAGCCTTTGGCTGGGGTGTCTTTGCCTCCTCCTGGTGGCCAGGTTCTGAATTCCCAAAAGTAATGAATGCAGCTGTGGACTCTTTCCATTTATGAAGAAAATATGACACAAGCAAGGTACCTACAAGCATGCCGTACATTACGTGGACGGATGCAGTGAGAATGAGCATAATGTATATAGTTTATGGTGCCAACCATACTGAATAAAAAGAAGTAACACTATTGGTTGAGTATGGAGTGCAGTAACATAATAAACACACCCCTAAATATATTTCTAAACCCAAAAGAATTTATAAATTATCTACTTGTTTTCACATCTAGATATGGATTTTATTTAGGATTTCTTGAGTACTATAATACAATTAATTTGAAAAACAGTCAGTGTGTGTGTTCATTTATATAAAACTGTAATGAATCAGACTACAAAGCATTAAACAAGAGATTGGAAATTGGATCTATATATATATATATATATATATATATATATATATATATATATATATATATATATATATATATATATATATATATATACATACATACACACACACACACACACACACACACATACATACACTCTATAACAAGATTTTTAGTTTTGATAAATCATATTCTTTATATTGGAATTGGTAACTTATGACTGGATAGCATATAATTGTGTCATCTGGACAATGTGGAAACGTCACATAATTCCTTGCGACGTCTCCCCTTCACCTCTATAAATAAATAGTACTAGCTTTAGGATAGTGAGATAGAGAGAGCAATAGTAATAAACACAAAGGGTATTTCAGGCCTTGACATAATCTGCTGTCACGCTGAATATGAATAAATAGTAGAAGAAATAGAGGAGGGAAGGGCAACTGGTGACTGATTAACATCCATGTCATTAACAGCATATAACTTGGCAGTTTGTGGCCCTTACTAGTGAAAGTGATGTGATTTACTATGCAGTTCCCTCACTGTAACAAGTTTATTTGGCAATTTAAATCTGATTGAAATTACTGTAATTCAATTTAATGCACCTTCACAGAATAATTATCTGTAACTTTACTAGACATAAGATTGATTTTGTGAAAAACAAAAAAAACCTCCTGTGATGAGGTGCAACTTGACTCAAGCTGTGCTTTTCTTTACAGTAGCAATTTAGTTCTTAGCTCTACACGTCAACCGCTTATTACAGGAGAACAGGTGTCTAGAGCACTGAATAGGGGTGAAAACAGAAAATCATCAAATTCCCTAGCACATGTTTATTTTACCTGAAAGCACACAGAAAATAAAACTTCAAACATCAAAAGCATTGTTTGGTAGATAAAATATATATATTATATATATATCTTTACATATGGCGCAGCATTCAACAATATAAGCTAAGGTTTCTTGAATATCAATAGCTACAAATGAAAACTCAGCTCTTTTCCTTATGATATTGATATACTAAATATATATATATATATATATATATATACATATATATACATATATACATACACACGTATAGCAGGTGACTCATCAATGTAAAGTACTGGAAGGCAAACAACCAAGTGTGTTGAATTTTTACAAGAATAAATCCAGCTCCGAAAATTGCCAAATGCAGCTAGTGGCCACCATCTTTGGATTAGTCCAAAACAGACGATTGCACACGTCTATTATATTTATATTCAGTCAACAAAGAGTTTGTGAAAATTCTTTACAGTGTGGCATATCAGGACATACAGTAAGTAAACACACAAATTAACACGAGTAGTAAACATTAGATCACAATTTTGTGCCGCTTAACATAAAGGGTACAAACTATTACACAAAAGCTTGTATTTATCTACTTTTACAATATTGGCCAAGGCATCATCCAACCCTAGTAAGATGTTCTCTGATAACATTAAAAAGGAACAACTTGTATGCTCTATCAAACATTTTAAACAACTTTCCAATTTACTTCTATTTTCAAATATGCTTCAATTTTCTTAATTTGAAGGAGCAGCAATGACCTACTGGAAGCTAGCTGAACACATCTGGTGAACCAATGACAAAAGGCATATATGTGCAGCCGCCAATCACCAGCTAGCTCCCAGTAGTGTACTGATGACCTGTGCATACCTAGGTGTGCTTTTCAACAAAGAATACCAAGAGAACAAACCAAATTAGATAATTTAAGTACATTGGAACGTTAATTTTTTGCTAGCTCTACTATCATTTCCTTTCTCAGTGCTGATATTGTAGATCATGAGTTAGTATTTGAATAATTAACATCATCAATAATTATTGCATGCTTGCTCTGTCAAAATTAATTGTAAATGAAAGACAGTAATCATAAATAATCATGCCAAAAAAAAAGTATAAAAAAAAAGAAAAGATTAAAACGTCCTAAAGTGCCCACAATGAAAATTAAAATTCAGCATACCTTCCATGAAAATTCTTCAAAAGAATTGGAGTAATTCCTATATCAACTCGTATAATACTCCAGTTTCATGCAGAGTGCAATAAATTACAGTCAATGGTTATTGACTTACAGTATTTTTTTATTCTTGTATAAAAGATGTGTAGGATTATTTAAGTGGCGTCTCCCTGCCACCCATCTGTTACAGTCCATTTGTTAGTACTACTACACTATTATTTTTGTGTCCTAAATAGGTCATCTGTACTATAAAATAAATGATCCTTAAAGGGACACTGTACCCAAAAATGTTCTTTCATGATTCAGATTGAGCATGAAATTTTAAGCAATTTTCTAATTTACTCCTATTATCAAATTTTCTTCATTCTCTTGGTATCTTTATTTGAAATGCAAGAATGTAAGTTTAGATGCCGGACCATTTTTGGTGAACAACCTGGGTTGTCCTTGCTGATTGGTGGATAAATTCATCCACCAATAAAAAAGTGCTGTCCAGAGTACTGAAACCAAAAAAAAAGCTCAGATGCCTTCTTTTTCAAATAATGATAGCAAGAGAAAGAAGAAAAATTGATAATAGGAGTAAATTAGAAAGTTGCTTAAAATTGCATACTCTATCTGAATCATGAAAGAAAAAATTGGGTTCAGTGTCCATTTAAATTCTATTTTAACAACATATGTAATAAAAAGCACAAAGGAGAGCAATAAAAACAATTTGTCTTTTCACGAATGTCCAGTTAACACACACTTCACATTTAAACTGTTCATGGCAGGAGTGGAGCAGAAATGTCTAGAATTCCTTAGAAAGCCATAAAATGTAAGTTACCTTAAAAGATTAAGAAATATTGTTATTAACTGTATTTAAAAAGAGATATGTCAAAAGCTCTGAAAATCTGGAGATTATATGTCCATTTAAACTATAAATGAGTGTCTGAACTTTATGAGAGATAATATATGGTATTGACTCAAAATGTGTGATGTAGCTAAAATGAATACGGCACTATTTCAGTGGAACAGCTGCCATGTATTTTATTAACAATTGTTTTAGGGCCACTAAAAAAAAAAAAAAAATGTATAAAACTCAGAGTAGTTCACATTAAGTAGAATCCATAAAGTCATTTGGTTTACACAATCATGTTTTACTTCCTTTACAACTCTAAAATGCAGAGGTTGTTTCAGTGTAGATAAGTGTTTGGGTACGTACATATTAATATTTTATAGATCTTTTCAACATTTTCATAAGTAAAAGCAAAAATAAACATACAATAGAAATTAAATGCAGAATGTTTCTTTAGGAAATGGTTTGTAATGATTATTGTTAAATATAAACTCTGAAAAATAAACAACATGAACAGAATTCCAGGGCATTCCAGATTCATGATAATTGTACAATAAAAGCCTTCAAAGTTCCATAAGGATTCACTCCTACAATCTGGAATGCAGACTTCTTCACCTGCTTGTCATAGTGCAATTTTAGAATGTATTGTATAGATTTATACAAGTCTGTGGTACTACCGGAGTCCTGACCAGCTGTGCAGATATGATGACCAGCCTGCAGGGTGAGACGCAGCTTCTTCTTCACCTTAAACACAAAGAGAAACAAACGCAATTAAATGTAAAAACATGGTTGCCATGATTCTTAGAAGAATTTGATTTCAGAAAAAGGGGTTTGATGACACCACAAATTAAATATCGGGGCCTATTGCCATTCAAAATAGCCTTTTATTACTAATTCTGCTGGTGGTAGTATGGTGCTATGTATTTGTTAGTAGTATTTTCCACATTCAGCTCTAGCAACTGAACAGAAAAGCAAAAGTCTAAGCACTCAAATAAGACCCCTACAGAAATTGTATATCATATATGCGTGTACATCATGTGGTAATTAAAACCTAAATCTTTATTAGAAAATATTAAAACAATGGTGAAAGATAAAAGTGAAACAGAATGTAATTGCCTTAATATCAGAAAAATAGTTGTGTGAATAACAACAGAGCACTTGCAGGGTGGAGATACAATAGTATTTAAGCAGCACTAGTAATAGTATCAGATCTCTTACTGTATAATACCGGCCAGTTTATATAGTATTCAATACTATGATTGTATAGACTTTATAATCCTTTCCCAGTGTTACAGCATACTAAGTATCATATAGTGTTGTACACTTGTATGCAACGTAGCAATTGGAATATTAGGGACGTTTTTGTGGTTATTCAATCATAGGTTAATTCGTTATGGATCAAATTAATCATAAAACTAAAAGGTATACTTTTGTAATATATCATTTGTTATGGATCAAATTAA
This sequence comes from Bombina bombina, assembly GCF_027579735.1. Taxonomy (NCBI): domain Eukaryota; kingdom Metazoa; phylum Chordata; class Amphibia; order Anura; family Bombinatoridae; genus Bombina; species Bombina bombina. The sequence goes on from NC_069501.1 coordinate 761,326,894, forward strand.
TCATAAAACTGAAAGGTATACTTTTGTAATATATCGACTGCACCAAAAATAGTGTGATGTATCTTATATAAGCCTGTGTAAAAGGCAATTGTTAGTGTACCACGCTTCTATTACAAATTATACTGGGTTAGGTTGTGCCACCATATTACTATACAAATAAGTACTTAAATGGGTACCAATATCTAGGAGATTGAAAAGGTATAGTCAGCTAATACTGTAGCTTACTATCATCAGTTGCAGTTAAATACCACTGTATAAGCTACATATTAAGCATTAGAGTATTTCTGTTTCAGACTCCTATTGATGGCAATAGTTATAGCATCGCGCTACCAATTCAGGAATATGTCAAGTTAGGCTGTACCACCAAACTTGCTTCCTGATAAGTGCTTGAGTATTAACTAGATACACGGTAATACATAAGTTAACAGACGCTGCTAATGGTCAAATATTAACCACTCCTCCCGGCGCCAATATGGGAGTTATATTAGTTCAACTTCCTAACTGCAGGATTATATACGTAAAGAGACAGTGAATCCAATTTTTTTTCAGATAGAGCATGGAATTTTAAGCAACTTTCTAACTTACTCCTATTATCAATTTTTCTTTGTTCTCTTGCTATTTTTATTTGAAAAACATAATTTATGTAAGAACTTACCTGATAAATTCATTTCTTTCATATTAGCAAGAGTCCATGAGCTAGTGACGTATGGGATATACATTCCTACCAGGAGGGGCAAAGTTTCCCAAACCTCAAAATGCCTATCAATACACCCCTCACCACACCCACAATTCAGTTTAACGAATAGCCAAGAAGTGGGGTGATAAAAAAGTGCAAAAGCATATAAAATAAGGAATTGGAATAATTGTGCTTTATACAAAAATCATAACCACCACAAAAAAAGGGCGGGCCTCATGGACTCTTGCTAATATGAAAGAAATGAATTTATCAGGTAAGTTCTTACATAAATTATGTTTTCTTTCATGTAATTAGCAAGAGTCCATGAGCTAGTGACGTATGGGATAATGATTACCCAAGATGTGGATCTTTCCACACAAGAGTCACTAGAGAGGGAGGGATAAAATAAAGACAGCCAATTCCTGCTGAAAATAATCTACACCCAAAATAAAGTTTAATGAAAAACATAAGCAGAAGATTCAAACTGAAACCGCTGCCTGAAGTACTTTTCTACCAAAAACTGCTTCAGAAGAAGAAAATACATCAAAATGGTAGAATTTAGTAAAAGTATGCAAAGAGGACCAAGTTGCTGCTTTGCAAATCTGATCAATCGAAGCTTCATTCCTAAACGCCCAGGAAGTAGAAACTGACCTAGTAGAATGAGCTGTAATCCTCTGAGGCGGAGTTTTACCCGACTCAACATAGGCAAGATGAATTAAAGATTTCAACCAAGATGCCAAAGAAATGGCAGAAGCTTTCTGGCCTTTTCTAGAACCGGAAAAGATAACAAATAGACTAGAAGTCTTACGGAAAGACTTAGTAGCTTCAACATAATATTTCAAAGCTCTAACAACATCCAAAGAATGCAACGATTTCTCCTTAGAATTCTTAGGATTAGGACATAATGAAGGAACCACAATTTCTCTACTAATGTTGTTGGAATTCACAACTTTAGGTAAAAAATCAAAAGAAGTTCGCAACAGCGCCTTATCCTGATGAAAAATCAGAAAAGGAGACTCACAAGAAAGAGCAGATAATTCAGAAACTCTTCTGGCAGAAGAGATTGCCAAAAGGAACAAAACTTTCCAAGAAAGTAATTTAATGTCCAATGAATGCATAGGATCAAACGGAGGAGCTTGAAGAGCCCCCAGAACCAAATTCAAACTCCAAGGAGGAGAAATTGACTTAATGACAGGTTTTATACGAACCAAAGCTTGTACAAAACAATGAATATCAGGAAGAATAGCAATCTTTCTGTGAAAAAGAACAGAAAGAGCAGAGATTTGACCTTTCAAGGAACTTGCGGACAAACCCTTATCTAAACCATCCTGAAGAAACTGTAAAATTCTCGGTATTCTAAAAGAATGCCAAGAAAAATGATGAGAAAGACACCAAGAAATATAAGTCTTCCAGACTCTATAATATATCTCTCTAGATACAGATTTACGCGCCTGTAACATAGTATTAATCACAGAGTCAGAGAAACCTCTTTGACCAAGAATCAAGCGTTCAATCTCCATACCTTTAAATTTAAGGATTTCAGATCCTGATGGAAAAAAGGACCTTGCAACAGAAGGTCTGGTCTTAACGGAAGAGTCCACGGTTGGCAAGAGGCCATCCGGACCAGATCCGCATACCAAAACCTGTGAGGCCATGCCGGAGCTACCAGCAGAACAAACGAGCATTCCTTCAGAATCTTGGAGATTACTCTTGGAAGAAGAACTAGAGGCGGAAAGATATAGGCAGGATGATACTTCCAAGGAAGTGATAATGCATCCACTGCCTCCGCCTGAGGATCCCGGGATCTGGACAGATACCTGGGAAGTTTCTTGTTTAGATGAGACGCCATCAGATCTATTTCTGGAAGTTCCCACATTTGAACAATCTGAAGAAATACCTCTGGGTGAAGAGACCATTCGCCCGGATGCAACGTTTGGCGACTGAGATAATCCGCTTCCCAATTGTCTATACCTGGGATATGAACCACAGAGATTAGACAGGAGCTGGATTCCGCCCAAACCAGAATTCGAGATACTTCTTTCATAGCCAGAGGACTGTGAGTCCCTCCTTGATGATTGATGTATGCCACAGTTGTGACATTGTCTGTCTGAAAACAAATGAACGATTCTCTCTTCAGAAGAGGCCAAAACTGAAGAGCTCTGAAAATTGCACGAAGTTCCAAAATATTGATCGGTAATCTCACCTCCTGAGATTCCCAAACTCCTTGTGCCGTCAGAGATCCCTACACAGCTCCCCAACCCGTGAGACTTGCATCTGTTGAAATTACAGTCCAGGTCGGAAGCACAAAAGAAGCCCCCTGAATTAAACGATGGTGATCTGTCCACCACGTTAGAGAGTGTCGTACAATCGGTTTTAAAGATATTATTTGAGATATCTTTGTGTAATCCTTGCACCATTGATTCAGCATACAGAGCTGAAGAGGTCGCATGTGAAAACGAGCAAAGGGGATCGCGTCCGATGCAGCAGTCATAAGACCTAGAATTTCCATGCATAAGGCTACCGAAGGGAATGATTGTGACTGAAGGTTTCGACAAGCTGAAATCAATTTTAGACGTCTCTTGTCTGTTAAAGACAGAGTCATGGACACTGAATCTATCTGGAAACCCAGAAAGGTCACCCTTGTCTGAGGAATCAATGAACTTTTTGGTAAATTGATCCTCCAACCATGATCTTGAAGAAACAACACAAGTCGATTCGTATGAGATTCTGCTAAATGTAAAGACTGAGCAAGTACCAAGATATCGTCCAAATAAGGAAATACCACAATACCCTGTTCTCTGATTACAGACAGAAGGGCACCGAGAACCTTTGTAAAAATTCTTGGAGCTGTAGCTAGGCCAAACGGCAGAGCCACAAACTGGTAATGCTTGTCCAGAAAAGAGAATCTCAGGAACTGATAATGATCTGGATGAATCGGAATATGCAGATATGCATCCTGTAAATCTATTGTGGACATATAATGCCCTTGCTGAACAAAAGGCAAGATAGTCCTTACAGTTACCATTTTGAACGTAGGTATCCTTACATAACGATTCAATATTTTTAGATCCAGAACTGGTCTGAAGGAATTCTCCTTCTTTGGTACAATGAAGAGATTTGAATAAAACCCCAGCCCCTGTTCCAGAACTGGAACTGGCATAATTACTCCAGCCAACTCTAGATCTGAAACACAATTCAGAAATGCTTGAGCTTTCACTGGATTTACTGGGACACGGGAAAGAAAAAATCTCTTTGCAGGAGGTCTCATCTTGAAACCAATTCTGTACCCTTCTGAAACAATGTTCTGAATCCAAAGATTGTGAACAGAATTGATCCAAATTTCTTTGAAAAAACGTAACCTGCCCCCTACCAGCTGAGCTGGAATGAGGGCCGCACCTTCATGTGGACTTAGAAGCAGGCTTTGCCTTTCTAGCAGGCTTGGATTTATTCCAGACTGGAGATGGTTTCCAAACTGAAACTGCTCCTGAGGATGAAGGATCAGGCTTTTGTTCTTTGTTGAAACGAAAGGAACGAAAACGATTATTAGCCCTGTTTTTACCCTTAGATTTTTTATCCTGTGGTAAAAAAGTTCCTTTCCCACCAGTAACAGTTGAGATAATAGAATCCAACTGAGAACCAAATAATTTGTTACCCTGGAAAGAAATGGAAAGTAGAGTTGATTTAGAAGCCATATCAGCATTCCAAGTCTTAAGCCATAAAGCTCTTCTAGCTAAAATAGCTAGAGACATAAACCTGACATCAACTCTAATAATATCAAAAATGGCATCACAGATAAAATTATTAGCATGCTGAAGAAGAATAATAATATTATGAGAATCATGATCTGTTACTTGTTGCGCTAAAGTTTCCAACCAAAAAGTTGAAGCTGCAGCAACATCAGCCAATGATATAGCAGGTCTAAGAAGATTACCTGAACACAGATAAGCTTTTCTTAGAAAGGATTCAATTTTCCTATCTAAAGGATCCTTAAACGAAGTACCATCTGACGTAGGAATAGTAGTACGTTTAGCAAGGGTAGAAATAGCCCCATCAACTCTAGGGATTTTGTCCCAAAATTCTAATCTGTCAGACGGCACAGGATATAATTGCTTAAAACGTTTAGAAGGAGTAAATGAATTACCCAATTTATCCCATTCTTTGGAAATTACTTCAGAAATAGCATTAGGAACAGGAAAAACTTCTGGAATAACCACAGGAGATTTAAATACCTTATCTAAACGTTTAGAATTAGTATCAAGAGGACCAGAATCCTCTATTTCTAAAGCAATTAGTACTTCTTTAAGTAAAGAACGAATAAATTCCATTTTAAATAAATATGAAGATTTATCAGCATCAATCTCTGAGACAGAATCCTCTGAACCAGAAGAATCATCAGAATCAGAATGATGATGTTCATTTAAAAATTCATCTGTAGGGAGAGAAGTTTTAAAAGATTTTTTATGTTTACTAGAAGGAGAAATAACAGACATAGCCTTCTTGATGGATTCAGAAACAAAATCTCTTATGTTATCAGGAACATTCTGCACCTTAGATGTTGAAGGAACTGCAACAGGCAATGGTACTTTACTAAAGGAAATATTATCTGCATTAACAAGTTTGTCATGACAATTAATACAAACAACAGCCGGAGGAATAGCTACCAAAAGTTTACAGCAGATACACTTAGCTTTGGTAGGTCCAGCACTAGACAGCGATTTTCCTGAAGTATCTTCTGACTCAGATGCAACGTGAGACATCTTGCAATATGTAAGAGAAAAAACAACATATAAAGCAAAATTGATCAAATTCCTTAAATGACAGTTTCAGGAATGGGAAAAAATGCCAAAGAACAAGCTTCTAGCAACCAGAAGCAATGAAAAATGAGACTTAAATAATGTGGAGACAAAAGCGACGTCCATATTTTTTAGCGCCAAATAAGATGCCCACATTATTTGGCGCCTAAATGCTTTTGGCGCCAAAAATGACGCCACTTCCGGAACGCCGACATTTTTGGCGCAAAATAACGTCAAAAAATGACGCAACTTCCGGCGACACGTATGACGCCGGAAACGAAAAGATTTTTTGCGCCAAAAAAGTCTGCGCCAAGAATGACGCAATAAAATGAAGCATTTTCAGCCCCCGCGAGCCTAACAGCCCACAGGGAAAAAAGAGTCAAATTTTTAAAGGTAAGAAAAAATGATTAATTCAAATGCATTATCCCAAATATGAAACTGACTGTCTGAAAATAAGGAATGTTGAACATTCTGAGTCAAGGCAAATAAATGTTTGAATACATATATTTAGAACTTTATAAACAAAGTGCCCAACCATAGCTTAGAGTGTCACAGAAAATAAGATTTACTTACCCCAGGACACTCATCTACATGTTTGTAGAAAGCCAAACCAGTACTGAAACGAGAATCAGCAGAGGTAATGGTATATAAATAAGAGTATATCGTCGATCTGAAAAGGGAGGTAAGAGATGAATCTCTATGACCGATAACAGAGAACCTATGAAATAGACCCCGTAGAAGGAGATCACTGCATTCAAATAGGCAATACTCTCCTCACATCCCTCTGACATTCACTGCACGCTGAGAGGAAAACCGGGCTCCAACTTGCTGCGGAGCGCATATCAACGTAGAATCTAGCACAAACTTACTTCACCACCTCCATAGGAGGCAAAGTTTGTAAAACTGAATTGTGGGTGTGGTGATGGGTGTATTTATAGGCATTTTGAGGTTTGGGAAACTTTGCCCCTCCTGGTAGGAATGTATATCCCATACGTCACTAGCTCATGGACTCTTGCTAATTACATGAAAGAAAAGAAGGCATCTAAGCTTTTTTTGGTTCAGTACTCTGGACAGCACTTTTTCTATTGGTGGATGAATTTATCCACCAATCAGCAAGGACAACCCAAATTGTCCGGCATCTAAACTTACATTCTTGCATTTCAAATAAAGATACCAAGAGAATGAAGAAAATTTGATAATAGGAGTAAATTAGAAAGTTGCTTAAAAACATAATTTATGTAAGAATTTACCTGATAAATTAATTTCTTTCATATTGGCAAGAGTCCATGAGCTAGTGACGTATGGGATATACAATCCTACCAGGAGGGGCAAAGTTTCCCAAACCTCAAAATGCCTATAAATACACCCCTCACCACACCCACAATTCAGTTTAACGAATAGCCAAGTAGTGGGGTGATAAAGAAAGGAGTAAAAAGCATCAACAAAGGAATTTGGAAATAATTGTGCTCTATACAAAATCATAACCACCATAAAAAGGGTGGGCCTCATGGACTCTTGCCAATATTTAAGAAATTAATTTATCAGGTAAATTCTTACATAAATTATGTTTTCTTTCATGTAATTGGCAAGAGTCCATGAGCTAGTGACGTATGGGATATCAATACCCAAGATGTGGAACTCAACGCAAGTCATTAGAGAGGGAGGGATAAAAATAAACAACAGCCATTTTCCGCTGAAAAAATAATCCACAACCCAAAATATAAGTTTATTCTTTAATGACTAGAAAAACATAAAACATCAGCAGAAGAATCAAACTGAAACAGCTGCCTGAAGAATTTTTCTACCAAAAACTGCTTCTGAAGAAGCAAATACATCAAAACGGTAAAATTTAGTAAATGTATGCAAAGAGGACCAAGTTGCCGCTTTGCAAATTTGATCAACTGAAGCGTCATTCTTAAAAACCCACGAAGTGGAGTCTGATCTAGTAGAATGAGCTGTAATTCTCTGAGGCGGGGCCTGACCCGACTCCAAATAAGCTTGAAGAATCAAAAGCTTTAACCAAGAAGCCAAGGAAATAGCAGAAGCCTTCTGACCTTCCTAGGACCAGAAAATATAACAAATAGACTAGAAGTCTTCCTGAAATTTTTAGTAACGTCAACATAATATTTCAGAGCTCTCACCACATCCAAAGAATGTAAGGATATTTCCAAAGAATTCTTAGGATTAGGACACAAGGAAGGGACAACAATTTCTCTACTAATGTTGTAAGAATTCACAACCTTAAGAAAAAATTCAAATGAAGTCCACAAAACCGCCTTATCCTGATGAAAAATCAGAAAAAGAGATTCACAAGAAAGAGCAGATAGCTCAGAAACTCTTCTAGCAGAAGAAATGGCCAAAAGGAACACCAAGGAAGCGCGTCCACTGCTTCTGCCTGAAAATCCCTGGACCTGGACAGGTATCTGGGAAGTTTCTTGTTTAGATGAGAGGCCATTAGATCTATCTCTGGAAGACCCCACATCTGAACAATCTGAGAAAACACATCTGGATGGAGCAACCACTCCCTCGGATGTTAAGTCTGACGGCTGAGATAATCCGCCTCCCAATTGTCTACACCTGGGATATGTACCGCAGAAATTAGACAGGAGCTGGATTCCGCCCAAGCAAGTATCCAAGATACTTCTTCATAGCTTGGGGACTGTGAGTCCCACCCTGATGATTGACATATGCCACTGTTGTGATATTGTCTGACTGAAAACAAATGAACGGTTCTCTCTTAACAGAGACCAAAACTGAAGAGCCCTGAGAATTGCACAGAGTTCTAAAATATTAATTGGTAATCTCGCCTCTTGAGATTTCCAAACCCCTTGTGCTGTCAGAGATCCCCAAACAGCTCAACAATCTGAAAGACTTGCATCTGTAGTGATCACAGTCCAGGTTGACCAAACAAAAGAAGCCCATTGAACTAAACGCTGGTGATTTAACCACCACGTCAGAGAGTGTCGAACATTGGGATTTAAGGATATTAAATGTGATATCTTTGTATAATCCCTGCACCATTGATTCAGCATGCAAAGCTGGAGAGGTCTCATGTGAAAACGAGCAAAGGGAATCGTGTCCGATGCTGCAGTCATGAGACCTAAAACTTCCATGCACATAACCACTGAAGGGAATGACTGAGACTGAAGGTGCAGACAGGCTGCAACCAATTTCAAACGTCTCTTGTCTGTGTCATGGACACTGAATCTATCTGGAAACCTAAACAGGTGACCCTTGTCTGAGGAATCAAGAAATTTTTTGGTAAATTGATCCTCCAACCATGTTTTCGAAGAAACAACACTAGTTGAATAGTGTGAGATTCTGCAGAACGTAAAGACAGAGCTAGTACCAAGATATCGTCCAAATAAGGAAACAACGCAATACCCTGCTCTCTGGCTTCCATAGAGCAGGGCACCGAGAACCTTTAAAAAGATTATTTGAGCAGTTGCTAGGCCAAATGGAAGAGAAACAAATTGGTAATGCTTGTCTAGAAAAGAGAATCTCAGGAAATGATAATGATCTGAATGAATCTGAATATGAAGGTATGCATCCTACAAGTCCATTGTGAACATAAAATGTCCTTGCTGAACAAAAGGCAGAATAGTCCTTATAGTCACCATTAGAAAGTTGTTACTCTACAAGACGATTCAAAATTTTCAGATCCAGAACTGGTCTGAATGAAATTTCCTTCTTTGGGGCAATGAATAGATTTGAATAAAACCCCAGACCCTGTTCCTGAAAAGGAACTGGCATGACTACTCCTGAAGCTCCAGGTCTGAAACACACTTAAGGAAAGCCTGAGCTTTAACTGGATTTGCTGGGATGCGCGAGAGAAAAAAAATCTTCTCACAGGAGGACTTACTCAGAATTCTATTCGATACCCCTGAGAGACAACACTCTGAAACCATTGATTTTGGACAGAATTTATCCAAATATCCTTGAAAAAACCTTAATCTGCCCCATACCAGCTGAGCTGGAATGAGAGTCGCACCTTCATGCGGACTTAGGGGTTGGCTTTTGGTTTCTTAAATGGCTTGGATTTATTCCAATTTAATGAAGGTTTCCAATTGGAAACAGATTCCTTAGAGAAGGATTAGGTTTTTTTTCCTTATTAACGAAAAGAATGAAAACGATTAGAAGTTTTAGAATTACCCTTAGGTCTCTTTTTACCTTGGAAAGAAAAATATGGCAATCTAGACCCATCAGCATTCCAAGATTTAAGCCACAAAGCTCTTCTAGCTAAAAATAGCTAAAGACATAGATCTAACATCAATCTTGATGATATAAAAAAATGGCATCAGAAATGATTAGTATGTTGCAGTAAGCGAACAATGCTAGATAAATCAGAATCCAATTCTTGTTGAGCTAATTCTCCAACAAAAATGTTGATGCAGCTGCAACATCAGCCAAAGAAATTGCAGGCCTGAGACGACCTGAATATAAATAAGCTTTCCTTAGAAAAGATTCAAGTTTCCTATTAGGAATAAAGGTACATTCAGCAAAAGTAGAAATAGCCCCAACAACTTTGAGGATCTTTTCCCAAAACTCTATAGAAATTGCTGGTAAAGGATACAATTTTTAAACCTTGAAGAAGGAATAAATTAAGTACCTGGCTTATTCCATTCCTTAGAAATCATATCAGAAATTGCATCAGGAACAGGAAAAACCTCTGGAGTAACGACAGGAGGTTTAAAAACAGAATTTACTAGTTCTAATATCAAGAGGACTAGTTTCCACGATATCCAAAATAATTAACACTTCTTTTAACAAAGAACGAAAATACTTCATTTTAAATAAATAAGTAGATTTGTTAGTGTCAATATCTGAGGAAGGATCTTCTGAATCAGATAGATCCTCATCAGAGGAGGATAATTCATTATGTTGTCGGTCATTTAAAATGTCATCAACCTTATGAGAAGTTTTAAAAGACGTTTATATTAACTAGAAGGCAGAATAGCAGACAAAAGCCTTTTGAATAGAATCAGTAACAAATTCTTTATATTTCATAGGTATAACACGTACATTAAAAGTTGAAGGAACAACAACATGCAATGTACTACTTACTGATGGACACAATATCTGCATGTAAAAGTTTATCATGACAACTATTACAAATGACATTCGGAAATATAATGCACTTAGCTTTAGTAGAACCGACATCAGGCAGCAAAGCTCCAACAGATCAGATTGAGACATCTTGCAAAATGTAAAATAAAGAACAACATATAAAGCAAAATTTGTCAATTTCCTTATATGACAGTTTCAGGAATGGGAGAAAAATGCAAATAGCCCTCTGAAATAGAAAAAAACCCCAGAGGCAAATAGAAATGGGGTGTTAAATAATGAAAATATTTGGCTCCAAGTATGACGCACAACGTAATTGAATTTTTTTTGGCGCTAACAACATCCGGAAATGACACACTCGCGTCACTAACGACGCAACCTTGTGCAAGGTACTCGGCGTCAACTACGATGCCGGAAATGACGAACTTGCGTCAACGTACGTACTATCGCGCCAAAAAATTATCGCGCCAAGAATGACGCAATAAAGTCTAGCATTTGGCGCAGCCGCGGGCCTAATCCTGCCCGCAATTTGCAAAGAAAAATGTAGTCAATTTTAAACCCCAGGTAAGAAAAATATTTCTTAATATGTTTATTTTCCCCAAATATGAAATCGACAGTCTGCAAAAAGGAAATACATGAACCTGACTCATGGCAAATATAAGTACAATACATATATTTAGAACTTTATATTAATGCATAAAGTGCCAAAAATTAGCTGAGGTGTCTTAAGTAATAAAAACATACTTACCGAAAGACACCCATCCACATATAGCAGATAGCCAAACCAGTACTGAAACAGTTATCAGTAGAGGTAATGGTATATGAGAGTATATCGTCGATCTGAAAAGGGAGGTAGGAGATGAATCTCTACGACTGAAAACAGAGAACCTATGAAATAGATCTCCCGTGAGGAAAACCATTGCATTCAATATGTGATACTCCCTTCACATCCCTCTGACATTCACTGTACTCTGAAAGGAATCGGGATTCAAAATGCTGAGAAGCGCATATCAACATAGAAATCTTAGCACAAACTTACTTCACCACCTCCATAGGAGGCAAAGTTTGTAAAACTGAATTGTGGGTGTGGTGAGGGGTGTATTTATAGGCATTTTGAGGTTTGGGAAACTTTGCCCCTCCTGGTAGGATTGTATATACCATACGTCACTAGCTCATGGACTCTTGCCAATTACATGAAAGAAAAAAATGATGTCAAGATCAGTTTTAAGATGGTCAAGATTCAATGGAACTGATAAAAAAAGAAAAGTATAGGCCATACCTTGAGCAATGGCAACAAGTTTTCCTCTCTCCTCTGGGCTTAGCTGTAACATTGTATCTATGACAGGAAGAAGTCTTTGTCTTTCGCTTCCTGCCTTTAGAAATATAAACTGTAGCAATACGTTCTTGAGGTATTCCAAATTTGCAACTGACTTTTCTCGTTCCTGATTTCTTTCCAGGCGTCTAATTTCATTTTTGAGGAGCTGACAAAAAAAATATTTATAAATAATATATACTAGTAAATAATGAAATTATTACTATAACTGCCCCCCCCCCTACAAATCTTTATCTTGGTATGTGTATAAGGACAGAATCCATTTTATCCCTGCATCACACAATATAACTGCCTTTTCCCCCTACAAACCTTTATCTTGGTATGTGTATAAGGACAGAGTCCATTTTATCCCTGCATCACACACTATAACTGCCTTTTCCCCCTACAAACCTTTATCTTGGTATGTGTATAAGGACAAAATCCATTTTAACCCTGCATCACACACTATAACTGCCTTTTCCCCCTACAAATCTTTATCTTGGTATGTGTATAAGGACAGAATCCATTTTAACCCTGCATCACACACTATAACTGCCTTTTCCCCCTACAAATCTTTATCTTGGTATGTGTATAAGGACAAAATCCATTTTAACCCTGCATCACACACTATAACTGCCTTTTTCCCCTACAAACCTTTATCTTGGTATGTGTATAAGGACAGAATCCATTTTAACCCTGCATCACACACTATAACTGCCTTTTCCCCCTACAAACCTTTATCTTGGTATGTGTATGAGGACAGAATCCATTTTAACCCTGCATCACACACTATAACTGCCTTTTCCCCCTACAAACCTTTATCTTGGTATGTGTATAAGGACAAAATACATTTTAACCCTGCATCAAACACTATAACTGCCTTTTCCCCCTACAAACCTTTATCTTGGTATGTGTATAAGGACAGAATCCATTTTAACCCTGCATCACACACTATAACTGCCTTCCCCCCCCTACAAATCTTTATCTATGGTATGTGTATAAGGACTGATTCCATTTTAATCCTGAATCACACACTATAACTGGCTTTTTCCCCCTACAAATCTTTATCTATGGTATGTCTTCATTATGTCAAAAACTTTCATTTCTCTGTCTTCCACTTTGGTAAGAAAGGTGTCATCTGCATTGTTTGCTCAGGCCTTGTTTGATCCTGCAGTAATTTATGACCTTTGCTAATTAGGATCATGTGACTGTTATTACCTTTAAATTGAATACCCCTAGCTTGTTACATCAAGCTAATTTGTTAGATCAGTGCAGCATGTGCAGTTCTCTAAGTGTGCTAGTTCATAAGTGTAGAGAGTTATAACAAGGGAGTTAGACAAAGGAGTGGACAACAGAAAAGTACTATATCTCCCAAATTAACTGCAAACATGCTACACTTTCTAATGTCTGCATTAACCTTTTCCTCCCTTCTCCTTAAAGTCACAGCTCTTCCTTTCACAAACTGCACTCAGACAATTCTTATTTCTCCTTCTCTTCCACCTTCCCCCCCCTCTACAACACACACAAACTCGATTCCTATCTCACATCCCTCAGCCAGCCATGTTTCACTGATCCTAAACTTAGACACTCACATATGACACATTCTCATCTCATTTCGCTCACCATCTTTCTTCTTGCAGCTGGGGATGTCTCACCTAACCCAGGTCCACCCTCTGCTTCCCTCAGCTCACTACCCCAAATGACACTTCATACACCTTGCACACGTAACCCTCTAAACCTCATTAATTGCACCTCTGTTAGTACACCCTCTTGTGCCCTTTGGAATGCACACTCTGTATGCAATAAGCTTATATTTATTCACAACCTATTTATTTCACGTTCCCTTGACCTGTTAGAGTAGAGCCATCACTGAAACTTGGCTTTCCTACTCTAACACAACTGCTGTAGCCTCTCTGTTCTATGGCGGCCTGCACTTCAGTCACACTCCCAGGCCAGGAGACAAACAAGGAGGGGAAGTAGGAATTCTCCTGTCTCCACACAGTTCCTTTCACTGCATTCCTTCCCCCCTCTTTCTTTCCTTCTCATCTTTTGAAGTTCATGCTATCCGTCTCTTTTCTGTCTCTAGTTCTTCGTGTTGCAGTTATCTATTGCCCCCCTGGCCCAGCATCACAATTTCTGGACCACTTTGAAGCCTAGCTTCCACATTTTCTCTCTTGTAATGTCCCATCTTTCATCTTTGGGGACTTCAACATACCCTTTGATAATCCTAACATGCCTGCTGCCTCTAAAACTTCTATTGCTTACCACCTCTTTTGGCATGTCCCAGTGGACAACATCTCCAACCCACTGTGAAGGCAACTCCATAGACCAGGTCTTCACTAATCTCTGTGCCGTTTCCAACTTCCTTAACTTCCCCTTTTCTCTCTCTGAACACCATCTACTAACTTTCTCTCTTACTCTACCTGCTACATCTTTGCAAGCCCCCCAGAAACTGCTACCTTACAGGAATTTAAATGACTTGGATCTCACAGAATTTTCCACTCAACTGAATCCTCTGACATTTCATCCCTCTCTTGCCCAAACTTTGTTGCTTTACAGAATAATTCGGCACTAAAATCAACACTTGCTGCACCCTTCACTGTTCACCGTACATCAATCACTCGACGACAACCGTTGCACACCAAACAGACCAGATATCTTCAGCGATGTTCACGGGCTGCTGAACAGCAGTGGAGGAAATCACACACCTGTGCCGATTTCCGGCATTATAAATTCATCCTTAAGTCCTACAACTCTGTGCTCAGCCTGACCAAACAAGTCTATTTTTCCACCCTTGTGTCATCTCACGCATCCAACCCCAGAAAGCTGTTCTCAACCTTTAACTCCCTTCTATGTTCGCCTGCACCCCTGCCCACTATCAACCTCACTGCTCAGATTATTGCTGATCACTTCAAAAATAAAATTGACACTATTAGAAAAGATATCTGAACCTCACACCCCTCAAACCCAGCAGTCCTACCCACCCCTTCTTATAACAAAACTCTATGCTACTTCACTCCTGTAACAAAGGAAGAAGTATCTGTACTCCTATCCTTGGCTCATCTCACAACCTATTCCTTCACGACTTCTTCCCTCTCTCTCTCTGCTTCACTATCCCCTACCCTAACTCATCTCTTTAACCAATCTCTCACCGCTGGCACATTTCCTGATACATTCAAGCATGTGTTAATCATACCAATCCTAAAAAAGCCCTCGCTTGACCCCTCCATGCCTTCTAACTATCGACCAGTCTCCTTACTTCCCTTTGCTTCAAAATTATTTTCAACGACTGGTCTATAATCGGCTAACTCAATTTCTCTCAACTAACTCCTTACTTAATCCACTACAATCTGGTTTCTGCCCTAAGCACTCAACAGAAACTGCTCTTGCTAAAGTATCAAACGACCTGTTATCAGCTAAAGCAAAAGGCCATTGCTCCTTACTAATTCTTCTTGACCTATGCGTTGGTTTTGACACAGTCGACCAGCCTCTCCTCATAAAAATACTAAATTCCTTTGGCATCCAAGACACAACCCTCTCCTGATTTGCCTCATATCTCTCAAATCGCTCTTTTTCAGTTTCCTTTAACAACATATCTTGTGATCCTATGCCTCTCTCAGTTGGAGTACCGCAAGGCTCTGTCTTGGGCCCCTTGCTTTTCTCTCTCTATTCATCCTCCCTAGGAAAACCTCCTTTGGATTCCAGTACCACTTATATGCTGATGATACCTTAATCTATCTTTCCTCTCCTGATATCTCTCCCTCTTTACTAAACCAGATTTCCAACTGCCTCTCTGCAATTTCCTCTTGGATGTCTTCACACTACCTCCAACTCAATATGGTCTCCTAAATGGCCTTCCAAAACACTGACCTCTCCTCCCTCCAATCTATTATGAATGCTTCTGCTAGACTCATCCACCTAAGTCGCCGAGCTACATCAGCTGCTCCGCTCTGCCAGTCTCTAGACTGGCTCCCCATACACTCCAGAATACAATTTGAAGTATTAACCCTAACTTACAAAGCACTCAACAGTCTAACTCCAAACTATATTTCCTCTCTCATTGTGAAATATTCCCCATCCTGTCCTCTTCGATCAACCTCTGACGTACGTCTCTCCACTCCTATTATCTCTATGTTCCACTCTCGCCTCCAAGACTTTGCACGTGCTGCTCCTGCCCTCTGGAACCCTCTACCCCTCTCCATAAGACTGTCTCCAGCCTTGTATAGCTTTAGACGCTCCTTGAGAACCCACCTATTCAGAGAGGCTGACCATCTCTACTCCATCTCTCATTTTAACCAAACTAATACATGAACTACCAGACTCACTGTGACAAGCAACCCCAACCTTATGTCTCTGCACCCTAAACCTGTAGACTGTGAACTCTCCGGAGCAGGGCTCTCTTCCTCCTGTACTAGATTAGTTTAGTTTTGTTTTGTATTTTATCAGAAATCCTTGTCATTGTATACCCCTATCATCGTACCCACCATTACGGAATTTGGTGGCGCTATACAAATAAATGATAATAATAATAATGAAATAATAAGCTAAAACAAATAATTTTTCTAATGATACTGGAACAAAATGGTAGAGAATAGCTTTTGTCCATTAACTTGAGTACACCTTTGAAAAAAAAAAATTGTGTTCAAATAAAGTTAGTTTGAAACAGTGCTGGAGACCCTGCTTATCTTTGTACATGTGTATTAGGGCTTGGCAGCGCCCTAGGTCTACCGTGCACATCCTTCACTCCCATGTGCTGTTCCCTTTCTGGGCTTTGGAAAAAAAAAAAAGTCAGCACTTACTGTAATTTGTTCCATAAGAATGGCATTGGTTGCTTCAGTTTCATGAAGAAGTCCACTCAGATGATCTACACTCTTAGATGTGGTGTTAAGCCTCTGGGTTAATTCTTCTTTAGACAGTTCTGGTTCCCAATGAGGAGGCTCTACATTTGTATCCAACACAGACATGTATTATTAAATGATACAGTAAAAGTCAGAAACACATACCTAATACCATCTTAAAGGGACATTAATATATCTTATTTTTGCCTTCTCTGAAAATTGTTATTTTAAAATGCATTACATGTTTTAATGTAGGCTTATACATTAGAATCTTGTACAGAAGCATATTTTAACAGATATTTCTGCTGCAATGTTTTCCTGCACGACAGCGGACTATAACTATGCTTTTATTCACTTTTCTGAGCTTGGAAAAACACAACTACAGGCACACAGTAGTAGGACAGTAAATGCTCTAGCACAGCGGTCGCCAACCGGTGGTCCGTGGACCACTGGTGGTCCGTAAGAAAATGTTAGTGGTCCGTGACACCATCAAGCAGAAATGTCACCCCCATCTTGCTGCAACTCCCTACAGTGCCTGGCTGGAAACCAACAGAGGAGGAGTTAAATTACAATCTCCCTACGCACATTGAGTAGTATTGTGCAACTTGCGTAGCTAGATTGTATTTTTAACTCCTTCCGCCCAGCGCGCTGCTCAGAGGAAGATGCTTCAATTCTAAAGCCAGTAGAGGTTGGTATAGTCTCTTTGTAGTAGTTTTCCTAATTCCTTCAGATGGACTTAAATCACTGTTTGTCTTCCTCCCCTCCATCTTCTTTTTTTTAAATTTATTAAATATTAATTATTTTTCATTCCAATAAATTTCCCGCACACAAAGCCATTCCACCTGAATTCCAGGAATTGCCATCCAGCAGATCAACCATATCCCACCAGTATTATAGTAATTGCCAGTAGCATCAGTTGTGGTTAGCTCACATCCATATTGAGAGCTTTCTGATATAAACAATTTATGACTCTAATGTCTGTCCATGATCATAAGTAGTTTGGAATAATTCCTAACTGGGGAGGTGACTTGAAGTCTTGTGGTGCTTTTAAACACAATTCTTTTTTTCCCACTGCGCCTCTGTTTGCAGCTCAAATGTTGGCACTCACCCATCATCTGTCATTTGGAAGTGTTCTCTCAGTTCTGTCATTCAGTTAGTTAATTCCAAAAAATAATTCTTAAAAATGTATAAATATATATACATAATGTAAACTTAGCTATGGTTATACTAGTTATATACAGTGTGTGTGTGTGTGTGTGTGTGTGTGTGTATGTATGTATATATATATATATATGTATGTATATATTCAGAGAATATGAATGATAAAACAAAAACTTTTCTTTCACTCATTCTTTCACTCATGGTTAGTGTTTGGCTGAAGCCATTTATTATCAATCAACTGTGTTTACTCTTTTTAAATCATAATGACAACAGAAACTACCCAAATGACCCTGATCAAAAGTTTACATACCCTGGTGATTTTGCCTGATAACATGCACACAATTTGACACAAAGGGGTTTGAATGGCTATTAAAGGTAACCATCCTCATCTGTAATCTGTTTGCTTGTAATTAGTGTGTGTGTATAAAAGGTCAATGAGTTTCTGGACTCCTGACAGACCCTTGCATCTTTCATCCAGTGCTGCACTGACGTTTCTGGATTCTGGGTCATGGGGAAAGAAAAAGAATTGCCAAAGGATCTGTGAGAAAAAGGTAGTTGAACTATATAAAACAGGAAAGGGATATAAAAAGATATCCAAGGAATTGAGAATGCAAATCAGCAGTGTTCAAACTCTAATAAAGAAGTGGAAAATGAGGGGTTCTGTGGAAACCAAGGTAGACCAACTAACATTTCAGCCACAACTGCCAGGAGAATTGTTAGAGGTGCAAAGAAAAACCCACAAATAACTTCAGGTGAAATACAGGACATGTGGTGTGGCTGTTTCAAGATGCACAATAAGGAGGCACTTGAATAAAGATGGGATGCATGGTCGAGTCGCCAAAAGAAAGCCATTACTACGCAAATGCCACAAAGTATCCCGCTTACAATACGTCAAACCGCACAGAGACAAGCCTCAAACCTTCTGGCACAAAGTCATTTGGAGTGAGGAGACCAAAATTTAGCTTTTTGGCCACAACCATAAACGCTACATTTGGAGAGGAGTCAACAAGGCCTTTAATAAAAGGTACACCATTCCTACTGTGAAACAAGGAGGTGGATCGCTGATCTTTTGGGGATGTGTGAGCTACAAAGGCACAGGAAATTTGGTCAGAATTGATGGCAAGATGAATGCAGTATGTTATTAAACAGAACGCCTCATTTTCCACTTTAAAGGGACAGTCTACACCCGTTTTAACCTTCGCTTATTTTTATTTACTGCTGATAGTTGTAGTTCACCCGCTCTACGCTTCATATGTTGATTCCCAAACCGACATCTACAAAATAAAAAGTTTCTTACCAAGCGTTATAAATGGCCGCAAAACTCCGCCCATTCACTTCTCCTTTCAAATTTTTCTCCCCTTCTCTATCGAACGCATACTCATGCACGGTCAGTCACCTACGTCACACTCGTGTAAATACGCATGCGCGAATATATAGAAGTGATGTGTATTCAACAGCCCGTCTGTCCTGCACGTTTAAGAATCCCCATATTGATTTTTAGTTCCAACGCTACACGCGTCCTTGATTTTTCATTCCGGTTTTTAAGTTCCGACATGAGTGCGCATGCGCGAATAGACGAAAGCGCAATCATGTTTTTCCATCTGGGATCTAGTTTGTATTGGACGGTTTCAACAGAGAGGCTTGATGAGGTAATAGTAGGAGGAGCGTGGCGGCCATTTCTAACGGAGATCAAGTGAGTTTAGTATATCAATATCTCCGTTGGTGAATCACTATTGTGACTGAAGTAGGGTGAGTTAGAACTATCAGCACTAGATAGAAAGGATAAGCAACGGTTATTACGGGTGTAGACTGTCCCTTTAAAGGTCTGGAAGGCCAAGAAAACTTTCAAAATCTGAAGTTTCGCAGTTTCTTCTTTGAGAGAACGAAGTTCAGAAAGGACCTGGCTCAGCATCTGGCAGCTTCAACGGGAAGCCAAGTTGACCCTTCTACAGTTCGAAGAAGCTTGATCAGGAATGGTCTTTGTGGAAGGGTAGCAGCCAAGAAACCACTTTTCAGAAGGGGAACAGGATGAAAACCTAAGATATGCTAAAGCTTACAAAGACTGGAATGAAGATCAGTGGAAGTGAGTATTATGGAGGGACAAATCCAAGTTTGAATTTTTTGGTTCAAATCGTCGACAATATGTGAAAAGAGTTGGAAATACATGGAAGAATGAGAGCTTGCGGCCATCATTGAAACATGGTGGAGGGTCTGCCCTGGTTTGTAGCTGCATTTCTGCCAGTGGTGTTGGTGATACTGTCCGAATTGATGGGATCATAAATGCTGTGAAGTACATACACGTTTTAATGCATCATGCTATTCATTCTGGAAAGTGTCTGATTGGAAATGGTTTTATTTTTCAGCATGATAACGATCCCAAGCATACTGCTATTGCAGGGAAATCATATTTGGAGAAAAAAAAAAGCTGATAAAACACTGACAGTCATGGACTGGCCTCCACAGAGTGCAGACCTGAATATTATAGAGGCAGTATGGGATCACCTGGACAGAGAAAGAAATAAAAGATAACCTAAATCTAACAAACTCTGAGAATTGCTGAAAGAAGCCTGGTATATAATAGAAGATTACTTCAGAAATCTCAGGACAGTCTCCCCAAAAGAGTTCAAGATGTGCTTAGTGACAAGGGAGGTCACACTAAATACTGACTTTTGCCTGAAAAAGCCATTTTGTTCTGAAAATTGTGTTTTTTAAAATTTTGTGTACATATTACCTGCATTTTCTGTTTGTATATTAATAAAGAGATCGGAAAATAAATATGGATGGTCAATAAAACAAATCTAATTTTGGCCTTAGACTTTTGCATAGTACTGTATATTGCACAAGGCAGCACAAGCACTGTGAGACACTATGCCTCGCTGATCTGACACTATGTATCGTCTTCCTCTCCCTCAGATCGCAGTAGATACAGTGATCATTGCTTGTTTCATTGTTTCAGTGACTAATTGTCACTGCTCCTGAGTGCTGATTGGATCCTGGGGACTGCCTGAGTTGCTAGGAATGTCCCCCAACAGGATCTAGCACTCAGGAGGTCATAGAGGGTAAGCCGGATGCCAAAGCAGCTAGGATGTTCCATGCCATCCTAACAGCGTCTAAAGGTTAAAATACTTTTTTACAACATTTTTGGAGGCAGCACATAGTTTAAAAGGGACATGAAAACAAAATTTATGCTTACCTGATACATTTCTTTCTTTCCTGGGATGGAGAGTCCACAAATCCATTCTAATTACTAGTGGGAATTCAACTCCTGACCAGCAGGAGGAGGCAAAGAACACCCCAGCAGAGCTGTTAAGTTTCACTCCCATTACCCATAATCCCCAGTCATTCGGCCGAAGGAAAATGGAAAAAGAAGATGACACAAGGGTATAGAGGTGCCTGAGGTTTATACAATAAAAGCCGTCTTAACTCAAATTAAGGGCGGGTCATGGAATCTCCATGCCAGTAAAGAAAGAAATTTATCAGGTAAGAATAAAACATAAATTATGCTTACTAGATCATTTCCTTTCCTTCTGTATGAGGAGAGTCCATGGCTTCATTCCTTACTTTTGAGAAATACAGAACCTGGCCACCAAGAGGAGGCAAAGACACCCCAGCCAAAGGATTCAATACCTCCCCCCACTTCCCTCATCCTCCAGTCATTCTTCAGAGGGAACAAGGAACAGTAGGAGAAATATCAGGGTATAAATGGTGCCAGAAAAACAAAACCAAATTTAAGTCCGCCCAACGGAGAATTCGGACAGGGGCGCGTGGACTCTCCTCATACAGAAGGAAAGGAAATTATCTGGTAAGCATAATTTATGTTTTCCTTCTTAATATGAGGAGAGTCCATGGCTTCATTCCTTACTTGTGGGAAACATATACCCAAGCTCTAGAGGACACTGAATGAAAACAGGAGGGTAAAAAGAGAGGCGGACCCTGTTCTGAGGGAACCACAGCCTGCAAAACCCTTTCTCCCAAAAGCTGCTTCTGCTGTAGCAAAAACGCCAAATATGTAAAATTTTGAAAAAATATGTAAGGAAGACCAGGTAGTTGCCCTACAAATCTGATCCCTAGAGGCCTCATTTTCAAAAACCCAAGAGGAAGCCACAGCTCTAGTTGAATGAGCCTTAATCCTCTGAGGAGGCTTGTGTCCCGCTGACTCATAAGCAAACATGCTCCTCAACCAGAAAAACTTAGTTAGTGGAGAGAAGATTGCTCTCTTCGCCGATGTTACCCTTTTTTTTACTAACGCACTAGGCTCTTTACCTGCGCTATTTGACTTCATTAAAGACTTTGGAAGACACAGCTATTACAAAATTAATTTTCTCAAAACTAAAGCACTACCTATACACATTCCTGCTTTTGAGCTAGAAATTTAGCAAACTACGTATCCCTATCTAGGACTACAATTAGGCCCTGACCTTAAATTAGTTGTTGATAAAAACTACAATACTGTTCTACAAGAGATATCAACGCTTATAAAATCCTGGAGTTTTAGAGAAGCTTCATGGCTGGGACATATTGCTTCATTGAAAATGACTATTCTTCCCAAAGTACTATACTACTTTCACTGTCTTCCTCTTAACCCCTTAACGACTCATGTCATACAGGGAACGTCTTACACAAACTGTACGACGTAGGTGTTTAAAGCGGCTGGAAACAATCATTGACCCCTGACATCTCAGACGTCAAAACAACAATACAATTTTTTGCCACAATGGAACAAAGTTTTACTGTAATCTAAACAAAGAGGATCTGTATTGGGCTATATGGGAATCCTGGTTTCATTATTATGAAACTTCTGGAATGCGCTCACTGAACCGTCCCCACTCTCGTTCTTCATAAGTCTATTGGCTTGCTTAAAGTTCAGGGCACTTAAATATACCCAATTTGTTCACAATCTGTCTCCCCCCCCTCCCTGATTTCCCCCTCCCCCTTATCACATATTGACCCGCCTGGATATGCTACAGGTAGTCTGGCTCAGTATAACGGGTCTTGATACTCGCCAATACATCTGAGCGATTACCTCTTACAACCATCACAGTATATGTTCTTTCGTAGATAACTATCAGCTCCACATGTGAAGGTAACAGAAACGTTTAACTTAATTATGTTATGTTTGTAAATTTGCACGTTACTTATGAATACCAAAGGACTTATAGAACGTGTGATTTGATCGAATCTCTCACGCGGTTTCACTCGAAACACCCAGAAGTTCACTCACCTGTTTATTTATCTACTCACATTGTTGTTAAAATTGCCCATGGCGATCCCTGTATTCTGCAAATTGTTGTCAATATAAGTATTATACTTCAATAAAAATATTTTGAAAAAAAAACTAACAAAAAAAAAAACAAGGAAGTGGACGAGGCTTCCTGCCCCTTACGCTTCCCAAAATAGACACAAACAAGGAAGAAGTCTGACAAAAACTCCTTTGTAACCTGAAGATAGAACATCAATGCCCAGACCACATCCAAGTTATGAAATAACCGCTCCCCTGAAGAAGGATTAAGACACAAGGAAGGAACCACAATCTCCTGATTAATGTTGTGATCTGAAACAACCATAGGAAGAAAACCTAACCCAGAGAGAACAGCCTTAGCCGCAAGAAAAACTAAGTAAGGGACCTCACATTGCAGGGCAGCCATCTCAGACACTCTGTGCGCTGAAGAAATATCTAGTAGAAAAAAGAACCTACCAAGACAGAACATCTAAATGTCAACTCCATGCATAACCCAAACGGAGCCTTCTGCAAAACTTAGAACAAGATGTAAACTGCAAAGAGGAGCACTAGATCTAAACACAGGCCTGATCTAGCCAAAGCCTGAACAAAAGACTGGACATCTGGAAGCTCTGTGAGTCTTTCCAGCAGTAAATAAGATATGGCCGAAATCTGTCCCCTAAGTGAGATAACAGAAGGCCCTTCTCCAGAGCATCCTGGAGAAAGGAAAAGACCCTGGAAAACCTGGCCTTAAGCCAGGAGAATCCCCACTCTACATACCAGAAGAAGTAGATCCTGCATCCCTTATGATAAATGCGATGATACACCGGCTTATGAGCTAGAACGAAAGTATCAACAATTCTTTCAGAATAATCTCTCTTGGCTAAGACTAAGCATGCAATTCCACGCAGTCAGCCTCAGAGTAAAGATTGTGATGAACACAAGGACCCTGCTCCAGCAGATCTTTGTAACAAGGTCCATGGAGGCGAAGCCCCGAAACTGCGACACAACTCTAGATAAAAACGGAGCAAACCATCTCACTAATGCCTGCTCCTGCTAGGATCGACCATCCACAACAAAGAGTTACATGGCAGAGAAAGAAATAGGTTACAAATAAAACATAAGAAATACCAGATGTCTAGCATATTCAGAATGAAAAGGCCGGAGCCCCACCTGGGTTCAAACCCACCTTCTGCTACAGAAGCGGCGGAGCTAACACTGGTGCCTTGAAAGCTTGATCGGCTACTCCTAATACAAACATTCGAGCAGGGAATGATTGTAGGGGACATCTGATCCTGAAGAGAAAGCTCATAGAGAGGATCGCTGCAGCCAATGAGCCGACGTGGGGCTCCGCCCACCAGCAAACACGAGACTCCCCTGTTTAGCAGGAGGAACTCTCCTTCTCCAAAAGAAGGTCTCTCCACTGAGAGGCCTCAACTGGTACGAACCCAGAAGACCAAATCCTCGCTGAGGAACCAAAGGAATAATCGGAAGAAAACTCCCAACCCATGGACCTCCCTAGGACACTCTCTCCCCACGGACAAGGAAGCGACAAGGTCAAAACCGCCCCGAAGAACCAAGAGAAAAATTTCTTAGAACAGGGAGATCTGAACGGAATACTGGGATTGATTTCCCCCACCGGTATTCCATGTAAGTCTGTTAAGACAGATTCACCAACCCCATGCCAAAGTCACGGCCTCGGCTGTGTATATCACACTCCACCCCGCGTCAACAAAGACCAGAAGGGGGCTAGAGGGCATAACCCGATGGATAAGTTTGCAAGATCTCAGGATTTAAAGAAAGCTGCCACAGCAGGATTCAACTCTAAGCCTTCACCTTGCTAGGCAGGATAGTTAAAAATCCCTGTCCTTAAGTCAAAACAGCATCCAGATCCACCCGTGTCGACACCCGCAACTCAGGTCTAGATCCAACTCTGAGGATCGAAAAGACACAAGAAAATCCCAAAAAGACTATTAGTAGGTGAAGGTAAGACACCCAGAAAGGCCGAGACCCGGGTATTACTGTAAAATCTGGAAGCAGGATACTGCTACCTTAAACTCCAGATGCCAAGAAGGACCAGAAGGAGGTTTACCATAAGATACGGTTCCTGAAAACTGGATTTAAACAAAAAGGATGAAACATGAAAGACATCTTTCTTCCTAACAAAGGAAGGGAGACCCTTACATTTTCCAGCGAAAAGAACTAATAAGCTCTGCTTAAAAATCATAGAACCCAATTAGGATGGGAAGACCCTCCCCCTATTAGGGCATGCACCAACAGTGGAAGAAAATAGTCCTGCAGTGCGATAGATACCTGGACAATTACTCCGAAATGTCACGCAAAAAACTTCCCCTTCTCTGACAAGACAATTGCCCAGAAAAGAAGCCTAGTCCCGGTCTCTAGGACCCCTAGATTCATATGATCCAGAATCAAGCACCCATTCCAGATAATATCTAAACAGATCCAGCCTGTTAACTAGGATAAATGGGCCTGCTGTACCTGGACCAGAAATCTAGAAAAAAACTCCTCTTAAGTAGAAAGAAGCAACAGACCTAACTAGTATCCACAACAGGTCCTATCTGTCATCTAGGATACAACGTATCTTCCGGAACACTCCAGGGCTAAAACAAAACATCTAAAGTTCCAGCAAAGCTAGAACCACTGAATAATCAAATTAAATAAATTAAGCTCAGAGGCTTAAAATTCTTCTCGCAAATATCAGGGGGAACTATCACACTGAACAGAAATCTAGAAGCTTCCACCGCAAGTCTCCAACAATCTCAACCAGTCGATAGTATCCACAATCCCATGTGACGAAACGTCTTTCTAAGAAGAGTTTCTAAACAACCCAGAGCTCTAAAAAAAAAAAAAACTATCAGGAATGGAATAGCAAAGTAATAGAAAATAGGCAAGAGCCCACAAGTTATAAGCTGAAAAGTTATGTGCAAACAAAAACAGGTCCGGCATGATAAACGACACAATCCCCCATAGAGCTCGGAACTGGGATTCTAAATAAACGATAAAACAAAAAGTAAAACAAGACGACAAGGAATATCACCATCCTCCACTCGTCTAATTAAGATCGTTATCTGATTTAGAGGACTGAGATTCAACTGACGGATCAGTACAGGAAACCTCTAACATCGCCAAAACCTCTCTTAGAAGTAAACTCAGGTGTGCCAATCTAAATGCCAAGCCCTCCGCAATCAAAGGACCCAAGTCAGCGACTCCTACCCTGGAGGATCTCCCTCTGAAGCCTCAGAGGGAACCGCATCCCCAGAGGACTGATCGTACACAATCGTTATTTTACATGAATGTCCTTGGGCAGGAGAGCCTGGATTAATCCTTTGCTTACGCGTAGCAGGAATAAGTAACATCGCTGAGGCCGTAAAGATGGCCATGCAGGACTGCATAGTAACCTCTGGTGGAAACAAACCCGTTACAGGCAAAGGAGGATCGGGGAAATCTGCATATGTAGGAACAGAATCTAGGGAACACACATCACTGGATGAAGAGTCCTCAGAGGCGGACGGCTCAGTGATCTCTAACATCTCAACATTGGTTGATGAGAACACTCTATTGCGGCATACGGAACATAATTGAGAGGGCTGGATTACCCAGGCCTCCTCACAAAATACACAGGTATCAAATTCTGTATCGGAGGGATCCCCCTCTAAAATATCAGAATCCTCCATAACTCGTCTATATCAAATTATAGAAAAGGAAAAACTGGCACCTTATACCCCAATGGCTGGGGCACTCACCACCTCCTATGACCTAGACAGATAGAGAAGATGCTCCGCTCTGCAGACACCCGGTCAGGAATAGGAAGCGGGGAAAAAAACGTGACCATTCCCTGTCACATGGTGCTCATGCAGGACCTGCCCCTGCTAAGGAAAAAGCACGCCAGCTTAATATAAAGAAACTGCGCAGCTCTTAAAAATGAAAATAACCTGTACGTTCTGTATCAGCCTAAGAGACCAAACGTTCTTACACATAAGCAGTCGAAAGCAAATAATAAATATGATTAAAACCCCCCACTGTTCAATTGTCCCCCTCAGGAGATACTAACCCTCGATTCCATAAGGATAAAAGGAGTCCCACTGTGACCCTGTCTTCTATCGTTAACATGTGTGTAAAATAATGAAACGATCTTACCGGAATCTATGCTGTGACACGGTCCTTCAAGTTTGACAGATTGTAGCAGCGCTTCTGACGTGGACTTAAGTGAAAAAAGCAGGCAGCGAAACTCGTCAACGCCGATTGCTTAAGGAGCTGTTAATATGAGTCTGGATGGGTTTGCAGAAAGACTCTCCCTGCATCTCCAAACTCTAACTTTCGTCAATGCTCTCACTGAGAGGCTGACAAGACTACTTAAAACTCCCATCTCGAAGGGCAGATACCCTTCCTAAGGAACTACTCCGAAATCTTCTGACACTTCTCTGCCAACCTCCTGTGACGAAAAGGCAAAGAATGACTGGGGGATGAGGGAAGTGGGGGAGGTATTTAAGCCTTTGGCTGTGATCTTTGCCTCCTCCTGGTGGCCAGGTTCTGTATTTTCCACAAGTAAGGAATGAAGCCGTGGACTATCCTCATATTAAGAAGGAAATTTTGTTTTCTTTCCAATGGCATGGAAAGTCCATGAATCCATTCCAATTACTAGTGGGAACCAATACCCAAGCTAGAGGACACAGAATGGAAGGGAGAACAAGACAGACAGACCTAAACGGAAGGCACTACCGCTTTAAGAACTTTTCTCCCAAAGGAAGCCTCAGCCAAGTATCAAATTTGTAGAATTTGGAAAAGGTATGCAATGAGGACAAAGTGGCCGTCTTGGAGATTTGATCCACAGAAGCTTCATTTTTAAAAGCCCAGGAAGAAGAAGCAGCCCTTGTGGAATTAGCCGTAATTCTCTCAGGAGGCTGTCCAGCTGTCTGATAAGCTAACCGGATAACACTTCTCAACCAAAGAGAAAGAGTAGTAGAAGTGTCCTTCTGACCCTTACGCTTACCAGCAAAAACAACAAACAGGGCAGTGGATTGCCAAAAATCTTTGGTTGCTTGCAGATAAAATTTTAGAGCACGCACATCCAGGTTGCGCAACAGACGTTCCTTCTGAGAAGAAGGGTTAGAACAAAAGGAAGGAACAACAATTTCTTGATTGATGTTGCGATCCGACACTACCTTAGTAAGGAATCCCAACTAAGTACGAAGGACCGCCTTATCCACATGAAAAATAATGTAAGGCGAATCACACTGCAAAGCCGAAAGCTTGGAAACTCTGCGAGCAGAAGAAATAGCGAGGAGAACTAAAACTCTAAGAACAAGGTTAAGGCTCCATGGAGGAGCAACAGGTTTAAACACAGGCCTGATTCTGACCAAGGCCTGAACAAAAGATTGAACATCTGGCAGATCTGCCAAACGTTTGTGAAAAAGAATAGACAGAGCAGAAATCTGACCCTTCAGAGTACTGACTGACAAACCTTTCTCCAGGCCATCCTGAAGAAAGGATAACATTTGGGGGATCCTCACCCGACTCAAAGAGAAACCCTTAGATTTGCACCGATAAAGGTATTTACGCCATACCTTATGGAAAATCTTACGAGTAACAGTTTTATGAGCTTGAAGCATGGCATCAATGACCTTCTCAGAAAAACCGTGTCTAGCTAAGACTAGGCGTTCAATCTCCAAGCAGTCAGCTTCAGAGAATCTAGATTTGTGTGGAGAAAGGGACCCTGAAGTAGAAGGTCCTTCCTCAGAGGCACCATCCAAGGGGAAGAGATGACATCTTCACCAGATCCGCGAACCAGATCTTGCGAGGCCAGGCAGGAGCTATTAGGATCACAAATGCCGTTTCCTGTTTGATACAAGCTATTACTCGAGGAAGGAGGGCAAACTGAGTGAACAAGTATGCTAGATTGAAATCCCAAGAAACCGCTAGAGCAACGATTAGAACTGCTTGTGGATCTATTAATCTTGATCCATACCTTGGAAGCCCGGCATTTAGACGATAAGCCATCAGATTCAACTCCGGAACCCCCCACCTGAGGGTTATCCTTGTGAACACTTCCGGATGGAGAGCCCACTCTCCTGGATGAAAGGTCTGCCTGCTCAGAAAATCCGCTTCCCAGTTGTCCACCCCTGGGATGTAGATGGCAGAGAGCAGACAATCGTGAGACTCCGCCCACTGGAGAATGTGAGTCACCTCCTTCATAGCTAAGGAACTCTGAGTTCATCCCAGGTGGTTGATATATGCCCCTGAGGTGATGTTGTCCGACTGAAATCTGATAAATTGGACCGAACCTAGTTGAGGCCAAGCTGTTAGAGCATTGAAGATTGCTCTCAGTTCCAATATGTTTAATGGGAGAGAAGACTCCTCTCGGGTCCAAAGACCCGGAGTCTTTAAAGAACACAGAACTGCTCCCCAGTCGGACAGGCTGGCATCCGTGGTCACAATCTCCCAAGATGGTCTCAGGAAGCAGGTTCCTTGAGACAGATGGTCCTGAGAAATCCACCAAAATAGAGAGTCTCTCGTTATTAAGCCTAGGACTATCCTCTGAGAGAGATCCGAGTGGTCTTCATTCCATTGTCTGAGCATGCATAACTGTAGAGGTCTCAGATGGAAACGAGCAAAAGGAATAATGTTCATGGAAGCAACCATTAGACCAATTACTTCCACTGATGGACAAATAGAGGATTGAAGGGAAAGACCTGTAGCAAGAATTTTTGATTTTCTGACCTCCGTCAGAAAAATCTTCAGAGACAGAGAATCTATGATCGTTCCCAAAAAGCATACCCTGGTGTTTGCCACCAGGGAACTCTTTTCCAGATTTACTTTTCACCCGTGAGTACAAAGAATAGACAACAGTGTGTCTGTGTGAGATTTTGCTAAAGGAAAAGATGGCGTCTGAACGAAGATGTCATCCAGGTAAGGTGCCACCGCTATACCCTGAAATCTGACTCCCGCCAAAAGGGCCCCTAGGACCTTTGTAAAGATCTGAGGAGCCGTGGCAAGGCCGAAAAGAAGGGCAACAACAACAACTACAGGAACTGGGATAATCTCCCATAGAAGATAGGTCCTTTCTGCAGTTTAAGAAGGCCTCTCTCTTCACCTGGTTTGCAGATAACCTTAATAGGATAAATCTGCCCCTGGGGGGACAAGACTTGAATCCTGTTCTGTATCCCTGGGATACTACTTTCACATCCCAAGGATCTGGAAGATTGAGATCCAAGCCTGCTGAAAGAAGGAAAGCCTGCCCCCTACTTGATCCAGGACTAGATCGGGGGCGGCCCCTTCATGCTGACTTAGACTCAGAGGAAGGTTTCTTGGTTTGTTTTCCCTTATTCCAAGGTTGACTGGACTTCCATGAAGTCCTGGACTGCTCCGGCTTGGAAGAAGAGGAGGAAGACTTTTGTCCTGTAAAGTTGCGAAAGGAACGAAAATTAGAATACTGGCGACTCTTAGGTCTAACCTTCTTGTCTTGAGGTTGGAAAGATCCTTTTCCAACAGTAACTTCGGATAATCTCGGCCAAACCAGGACCAAACAAAGTCTTTCCCTTAAAAGGCAAAGACAGAAGTTTAGACTTGGAAGTAACATCCGCAGACCAAGATTTTAGCCACAGAGCTCTGCGAGCTAGAACCACAAAGCTAGAAATTTTGGCAACCCAACCAAACAACTTGCATGTTGGCATCACATAAGATATTTGCCAGCTTTAGAGCCTTGATCCTATCCTGGATCTCCTCTATGGTAGTCTCCTCTGAAATAAGGTCAGACAAGGAGTTACACCAATAAGAAGCTGCCCCTGCAACCATAGCAATACTTGCAACTGGTTGCCATTGTAAACCTTGATGAATATACACCTTTCTTAAATAAGCTTCCAGTTTCTTATCCATAGGGTCCTTGAACGAAGAACTATCCTCAAGGGAAATAGTTGCTCTCTTGGCTAGAGTGGATATAGCGCCCTCTACCATAGGTACGGTGCACCATGAATCCAAACAGAGTCACCAACAGGAAACATCTTTTTAAAAACAGGAGACGGAGGAAAAGGAATCCCCGGCTTTTCCCATTCCTGAGTTATATTGTCAGACATGTGGTCTGGAACTGGGAAAACCTCCACAGAGGTAGGTTTGACATCAAAAACTCTGTTAAGTTTATTTGACCTCTTAGGAGTCTCAGCGACAGTACTCAGAGTCATCCAATGTACCTAAAACCTCTTTCAAGAGTAGACTGAGGTGTTCAAGCTTAAATCTAAAATTAACCTCCTCTGAATCAGCTGTACTAACAACAGCTGTTTCAGAATCGGAGATCTCACCCTGTTATCTGAGAAGGATCTTTCCTCAGTGGCTTCTGAGAACTCTTGGTCTTAGATCTCCTCTTTCTCTTACCAGCAATAGGTAAGGCAGATATAGCTGCAGAAACCGCAGAAGTTAGTTTAGCAGCAAAATCTCCTGGTAAATATACACCCCCAGGAACTGGTTGAGAGGAACAGCAGGGCATTGCATGTGAAATTGCTAACGCTTGGGACGTCTGAGATGAAAGCTGAAGCATAGCACAGACAGCCTTATCCTGAGAGACAAATGGCTCTGAGAGGGTATTTTTAGCTAACATTTTATTAACACATATGGAGTCAAATTGCACAGGAGTAATAATTTGAGCCTCCAAGCAATATAAACATTTATTAAATGAAGGATCCAAATTTATTTCAGATTCCATTCTGCTAAAAATTGATTGCCAACTAAAAGGACTTAAAATAAAAAACTCCTATTATTACACACAAAAAAACGTATGTCTGGATTTAATAAATTCTGAATTTCTTCTCAAAGGCACCCTATACCTCAGCACTGCTGAAGACTCACCAACTCCTGGGACCAGGAACGATTTCCACTAGCAGACTAGGACGATATGCTAGTAAAGGCAGTACACAGATCGCAAACACTCAGTTTGGTATTTAGCTCAAACTTCTTGCTTAGGATGCTCTGCTCACGACAAACGCTAAATGAAAACTGCAGAGCGGAAAAACATGTGACTGCAACATGTGCTGCTACATAGAAAAAGTGCGCAATTACGCACATCCTCCAGATGATAAAGGCAAAGAATGACTGGAGATTATGGGTAATGGGAGTGACACTTAAAGGGACAGTCAAGTCCAAAAAAAACTTTCATGATTCAAATAGGGCATGTCATTTTAAACAACTTTCCAATTTACTTTTATCACCAATTTTGCTTTGTTCTCTTGGTATTCTTAGTAGAAAGCTAAACCTAGGAGGTTCATATGCTAATTTCTTAGACCTTGAAGGCTGCCTCTAATCTAAATGCATTTTGATAGTTTTACACCACTAGAGGGCATTAGTTCACGTGTTTCATATAGATAACATTGAGCTCATGCACATGATTTTACCATGGAGTCAGCTCTGATTGGCTAAAACGCAAGTCTGTCAAAAGAACTGAAATAAGGGGGCAGTCTGCTGAGGCTTAGATACAAGGTAATTACAGAGGTAAAACATGTATAATTATAACTGTGTTGGTTATGCAAAACTGGGGAATTGGTAATTAAGGGATTATCTATCTTTTAAAACAACACAAATTCTGGTGTTGACTGTCCCTTTAACAGCTCTCCTATAGTGTTCTTTGCCTCCTCCTGGAGGAATGGATTCGTGGACTCTCCATGCCATTGGAAAGAAAAAGTTCTTTCATGATTCAGATAGATAATACAATTTTAAACCACATTCCAATTTACTTCTATTATCTAAATTGCTTCATTCTCTTGGTACCCTTTGTTGAAGAAGCAGCAATGCACTACTGGGAGCTAGCTGCACACATTGAGTGAGCCAGTTACATGATGCACATATGTACAGCCAACTATAAGCAGCTAATGAGCCTATTTTTAACAAAGGATACGAAGAGAGCAAAACAAATTAGATAATAGAAGTAAATTGGAACATTATTTAAAATCACATGCGCTATCTGAATCATGAAAGAAAAACAAAATGTAATCTTACCAGATAAATGTATTTATTTCTTGACACGATGAGTCCAAGGATCATCTAATTGCTATTGGGAATATCACTCCTGCCCAGCAGGAGGCGGCAAAGAGCACCATAGCAAAGCTGTTAAATATCACCTCCCTTCCCTCTAACCCCAGTCATTCGACCAAAGAAAGAAAGGAAGCAACAAAGGTGCAGAGGTGTCTGAAGTTTATAACATACCAACAACCTGTCTAAAGAACAGGGCGGGCCATGGACTCATCGTGTCAAGAAAGAAATAAATTTATCAGGTAAGCATAAATTTTGTTGTCTTTCTAATGACACAATGAGTCCACGGATCATCTAATTACTATTGGGAATCAATACCCAAGCTAGAGGACACAGATGATAAGGGAGGGACAAGACAGGGAACCTAAACGGAAGGCAACACTGCTTGAAGAACCTTTCTCCCAAAAGCGGCCTCAGCCAAGGCAAAAGTGACAAATTTATAGAATTTTGAAAAAGTGTGAAGAGAGGACCAAGTTGCAGCCTTGTTCCACAGAAGCTTCATTTTTGAATGCCCAGGAAGAGGAAACAGCCCTCGTAGAATGAGCCGTAACTCTCTCAGGAGGCTGCTGTCCAGCAGTTTCATAGGCAAAGCAAATGATACTCTTCAGCCACAAAGAAAGAGAAGTAGCTGTAGCTTTCTGTCCCTTGCGTTTACCAGAGAATACCACAAACAGAGCAGAAGACTGACGAAAATCCTTAGTCGCCTGTAAATAGAATTTTAATGCACGTACCACGTCCAGATTGTGCAGAAGCCGTTCCTTCTGAGAAGAAGGATTAGGACACAAGGAAGGAACAACTAAGAGAGAAACCCTAACTTTGTACGTAAAACCACCTTATCCGAGTGAAAAATAAGGTAAGGAGACTCATACTGTAATGCCGAGAGCTCTGACACTCTACGAGCAGATGAAATAGCAACAAGAAACAAAACTTTCCAAGATAACAACTTAATATCTAAGGAATGCATAGGCTCAAACGGAGCTCCTTGAAGGACCTTAAGAACTAAATTAAGACTCCAGGGAGGAGTAACTGGTTTGAACACAGGCCTGGATCCTGATCAAGGCCTGACAAAACTATTCTGCCAGACGTTTATGTAACAAAATAGGCAAGGCAGATATCTGACCCTTTAGGGAACTTGCCGATAAAACCCTTCTCCAAACCTTCTTGGAGAAAGGACAAGATTCTAGGAATCCTACCTCTACTCCAAGAGTATCCCTTGGATTCACACCAATATAGATATTTACGCCATATTGTATGGTAAATCTTTCTAGTCACAGGTTTACAAGCCTGAATCATGGTCTCAATGACCGATTCCGAAAATCCACGCTTTGGATAAGATTAAGTGTTCAATCTCCAAGCAGTCAGCTTCAGAGAAACTAGATTTGGATGAAGGAAGGGCCCTTGAAGTAGAAGGTCCTTCCTCAACGGAAGTCTTCAAGGTGGAAGAGATGACATGTCCACCAGGTCTGCATACCAAATCCTGCGAGGCCACGCCGGTGCAATGAGGATCACCGACGCCTTCTCCTGCTTGATTCGAGCAATGACCCGAGGTAGAAGAGCAAATGGAGGAAATAGGTATGCGAGACTGAAATTCCAAGGTACCACTAGAGCGTCTACCAGTACAGCCTGAGGGTCCCTTGACCTCAACCCGTACCTCAGAAGCTTGGCATTCCGCCGAGATGCCTTGAGATCCAATTCCGGCTGACCCCATTTGAGAATCGGGCTGGAAAACACCTCCAGATGGAGTTCCCACTCCCCCGGGTTAAAGGTCTGCCTGCTCAGGAAGTCCTCTTCCCATTAGCATCAAAACATAAATAACATGTAACATCTTGCAGGGCCTCTTGGTCCATCTTTATTCACCCCCAAAAAACTGACTAATTAGATAGAAATTTGATATTTTATAAAAAAATGCCTCACAAAAAAAACCCGCTACTGTTCCTGTAAATCTTTATTTTTTAGCAAGAAAATAAAATGACATAAGTAGTAATTAAATACTCCGGACACCTTTACACCTCATCTTAACTTTGCTGAGGTGCTTACCTGCCTGACTAACACTGGAGATTATAGGCTGTTAGATGATCTGGACTCAATCTATATATTCTGGAGATGAGGTCCTCAATAAGGCCAAACTCTAAGACGAAGTCTTCCGTGTCACAGAACACCGGGACTATGAGGGGAAAGTGCACAACAAATGTTGGCGCTTCCGTTAGTCCCGCCCATCGTGGGCGTTACAAGAAAAAAAACTTCCCTCAGGTCTTTTAACCATAGTAATGCCGTTTTACTGATACAGAAATTAAAAAACACCACCTCTGAGCCTGTTCCTCGTCCCCTGTGCCTGCTATTACTGGCCAAAATAATTATTCTCCAAGACATAAGAGAATCATTATATTATGTCCCATTATATAATTTATATTAAAGTGCCATCTTTTATTCTGAATGTTCCCCAGAAAATAAAAAGTCAGCACTTACTTTTATACATCTGCCCGGCAGCAGGGCAGCTCACTAGGCTTGAGAGGCAAGATCCCTCACATGGACCTGTGGAAAAAAAGCAAAGACTGAATAATCTTATTCAGCCTTTAGAAATAGGGCAGCATCAGTATATGGGAGGCGCAGTGACGATTATACCCCACAAGTTCCCATTGCTCTAAAGCCACCACTGCTCTACTGAAGAGACTGATATGGACTACAGCTACACCCTAGGACAAAGCAGCTCAATCTTGCACTACTTAAAAAATAATACAATCTTGCTTGAGGAATCTTTTCTAACACCTAACTTTACCACTTCCTTGCTCTAACATAGGCAAAGAGAATGACTGGGGTTAGAGGGAAGGGAGGTGATATTTAACAGCTTTGCTGTGGTGCTCTTTGCCGCCTCCTGCTGGGCAGGAGTGATATTCCCAATAGTAATTAGATGATCCGTGGACTCATCGTGTCATTAGAAAGAAAAAAAAAATACATGTCATGTCCCAATAAATTTAAAATTGTCAATAACCAAACCATTCAACCCACAACTGTCTCCACTTTATGAGTGAGTGCAAAACTTTACATTATAGGTGTAAGTATAGAGGTACGAGAAAATTACCTGTTCTGATTTCAGATGAACTGAGAAGCTGCTCCAGAGATGCAAAATGGGTGCTTGTGGAGGACACAGATTCAATGTCTGTTGTTTCCATTCCTTCGCCATCTTCTCTTGCCACAGAATACAAATCCAAGAGAGGAAGGTCAGTGGGTCTTCTCTCCCGCAAACTCTTCAGAGGCTGTTGGGAACCTGTGTAGTGGGCAGAAAAAAAATAATTGTATTATATATATCATAATATAAAAAAATTCTGAAATTAGTACAATTTGTGGGGAAAAAAATATTTGTCTGACTTAAAGGACATTCATGATTTAGACAGTGCATATCATTTTAAACAACTTTCCAATTTACTTATATGATTCAATTTGCTTTCTTCTCTTGTTATCCTTTGCTGAAAAGGTTTATCTAGGAAAGCTCAGGAGCATCAAAGAACCTAGGTTCTAGCTGCTGATTGGTGGCTGTATGTATATGTACAGATATAAAAAGTCTACACACCCCTGTTAAAATGTCAAGGTTTCTGTGATGTAAAAAAATGAGACATAGTTAAATAATTTCAGAACTTTTTCCACCTTTAATGTGACCTATAAACTGTACAACTAAATTGAAAAACAAACTGAAATCTTTTCGGTAAAGGGAAATAAAAAACTACAATAATATGGTTGCATAAGTTGAACACCCTTAAACTAATACTTTATTGAAGCACCTTTTGATTTTATTACAGCACTCAGTCTTTTTGGGCATGATTTTTTCAGCATGGCACATCTTGACTTGGCAAGATTTGCCCACTCTTCTTTGCAAAAGCACTCTAAATCTGTCAGAATGCGAGGGCATCTCCTGTGCACAGCCCTCTTCAGATCACCCCACAGATTTTGAATTGGATTCAGGTCTGGGCTCTGACTGGGCCATCCCAAAACTTTAATCTCCTTCTGGTGAAGCCATTCCTTTGTTGATTTAGATGTATGCTTTGGGTCGTTGTCATGCTGAAAGATGAAGTTCCTCTTCATGTTCAACTTTCTAGCAGAAGCCTGAAGATTTTGTGCCAATATTGTCTGGTATTTGGAACTGTTCATTGTTCCCTCTACCTTGATTAAAGCCCCAGTTCCAGCTGAAGAAAAACAGCCCCAAAGCATGATGCTGACACCACCATGCTTCACTTTGGGTATGATGTTCTTTTGGTGATATGCAGTGTTTTTGCACCAAACATATCTTTTTGAATTATGGCCAAAAAGTTCAACTTTGGTTTCATCAGACCAGAACACCTTTTGCAACATGCTTTTGGGACACTTCAGATGTGTTTTTACAAAATTTAGCTGGGCTTGGATGTTTTTTTTCGTAAGCAAAGGCTTCCGTCTTGCCACTCTGCCCCATAGCCCAGACATATGAAGAATACAGGCGATTGTTGTCACATGTACCACACAGCCAGTACTTGCCAGATATTCCTGCAGCTCCTTTAATGTTGCTGTAGGCCTCTTGGCAGCCTCCCAGACCAGTTTTCTTCTCGTCTTTTCATCAATTTTGGAGGGACATCCAGTTCTTAATAAATGTCACAGTTGCACCATATTTTCTTCACTTGATGATGACTGTCTTCACTGTGTTCCATGGTATATCTAATGCCTTGGAAATTCTTTAGTACCCTTCTCCTGACTGATACCTTTTAATAATGAGATCCCTCTGATGCTTTAGAAGCTCTCTGCGGACCATGGCTTTTGCTGTAGGATGTGACTAACAAAATGTCAGGAAAGACCTACTAGAACAGCTGAACTTTATTTGAGGTTAATAAGAGGCACTGTAAATGACAGGTGTGTACTGACTCCTATTTAACATGGTTTTGAATGTGATTGCTTAATTCTGAACACGGCTACATCCCCAGTTATAAAAGGGTGTTCACACTTATGCAACCATATTATTTTATTTTTTTATTTTTATTTCCCTTTACCTAAAAGATTTCAGTTTGTTTTTCAATTGAGTTGTACAGTTTATAAGTCACATTAAAGGTGGAAAAAGTTCTGAAATGATTTATCTTTGCCTAATTTTTTTACATCACAGAAACCTGACATTTTAACAGGGGTGTGTAGACTTTTTATATCCACTGTATATGTGTATAAGAAGAGAGAGAACAGCACCCCTGAGATAGAACAAAAGCTAAGAAATTCTTCTCTGAATAAGAGAAACAAGAACCCCAGACGATTGTTTCAGCCTTCTGTGGACCTCGTCAGTGAGGTGCAGTTGTATCTCTCTAAGGCATGTGTGCAAGGAGTCCACGTCTGGCTTCCCCCATTACTCTTAGGGTAATTTGCATAAATATCAGAAGAGAGAGAACAGCACCCCTGAGATAGAACAAAAGCTAGAATAACTTCCATGCCTGTTCATTTCTATTGCTACTCAGGGTGCACGTTCTTTTAGCACACCATGCCTTTTCACAGAGAAAAAATATCCTGTAGCATATCAGTCTGATCCAGCCCAATGACAATCCAGCCCAAAATACCAGGAAATTCTTCTCTGAACAAGAGAAACAAAAACCACAGACGATTATTTCAGACTACTGTGGGCCTCGTCAGTTAGGTGCAGTTTTATCTCTCTAAGGACATGTGTGCAATGAGTCAGCTGCTGGCTGCACATTTATGCCTCTTGTTATAGTCTTACCCAATGCGTTCACCTTGTTCCCAGTAGTGCGTTGCTGCTTCTTCAACAAAGGATACCAAGGGAATGAAGCAAATTAGATAATAGAAATAAAATGTTGTTTAGTAGAAATAAAGTTGTTTAAAATGTCATGTTCTATCTCAATCATGAAAGAAAAAACATAAAATTATGATTAACTGATCAATTAATTTCTTTCATGGTGGTGAAAGTCCATGATCCATTACTCCTGGGAATTACTCTTATCTTCCACTAGGAGGAGGCAAAGATTCCCAAGAGCCTCACACATAACTCAGTCTTACGTATAGCCAAGCAGAGTGAGGTAGGAATAAGTTATAAAAGGAGCAGGGAAAAAAGATGTGCTAAACAAAAAAATGAATTATGCTTACTTGATAATTGAATTTCCTTCTGTATGAGGAGAGTCCACGGCATCATTCCTTACTGTTGGGAAATACTGAACGTGGCCACCAGGAGGAGGCAAAGACACCCCAGCCTTAAATACTCCCCCTACTTCCCTTATATCCCAGTCATTCTGCCAAGGGAACAAGGAACAGTAGGAGAAATATCAAGGTATAAATGGTGCCGGAAGAGAAAAACAACATTTTTGTCCGCCCATCGGAGTATACGGGCGGGGGCCGTGGACTCTCCTCATACAGAAGGAAATTAAATTATAAGGTAAGCATAATTTATGTTTTCCTTCTTAATATGAGGAGAGTCCATGGCATCATTCCTTACTGTTAAGAAAACTATACCCAAGCTCTAGAGGACACAATGATAACGGGAGCGGTAAAAGAAAGGTGGACCCTAATCTGAGGGCACCCCAGCCTGCAAAACATTCCTCCCAAAAGCTGCTTCAGCCGAAGCGAAAATGTCAAATTTGTAGAATTTTGTAGCCGCCTTACAAATCTGATCCATAGAGGCCTCGTTCTTAAAGGCCCAAGAGGAAGCCACTGCTTTAGTGAAATGAGCAGTAATCCTCTGAGGAGGTCTAAGTCCTGCTGATTCGTAAGCTAAGCGTATAACACTCCTCAACCAAAAAGATAAGGAAGTCGAAGAAGCCTTCAGACCCTTACGCTTCCCAGAGTAGATAACAAACAAGGAAGAAGTTTGTCTAAAATCCTTAGTAGCTTGAAGATAAAACTTCAAGGCTCGAACAACATCCAGATTATTAAGTAAAAAGTTCCTTCGAAGAAGAAGGATTAGGACACAAGGAAGGAACCACAATCTCCTGATTGATGTAACGATCAGACACCACGCGGGTACTTAGGACAGCCTTATCAGTGTGGAACACCAGATAAGGAGGCTTACATTACAAGGCAGCCATTTCAGAAACTCTGTGTACCGATGCAATAGCCAATAGAAAAAGAACCTTCTGGACAAAAATTAAATTTCAAGCGAATGCATAGGCTCATACGGAGCCCGTTGCAAAAACTTAACAAGATTCAAACTACAAGGTGGAGCGTTAGATCCAAACACAGGTCAGGATTGCACATCAGGAAGCTCTGCAAGCCTTTTGTGCAGCAAAACAGAAAGGGCCGAAATCTGTCCCCTCAGTGAACTGGCAGAAAGGCCCTTCTCCAGACCCTCCTGGAGAAAGGAAAGAATTCTTGGCAGCCTTGACCTTATGCCAAGTCGAAACCACGCTCTTCATACCAGAACAAGTAAGCTCTCCACACCTTATGATAGATGCGACTAGTAACAGGCTTACGAGCCTGAATGACAGTGTCAATAACCCTCTTAGAGAAACCTCTCTTGGCTATGACTAAGCGTTCAATCTCCACTCAGTCAGCCTCAGAGAATCTAGATTTTGATGGACAAAGGGACCCTGTTCCAGTAGATCCCTGCTACAAGGTAACTTCGATTGAGGAGATGGACATCCCCACCAGGTCCGCGAACCACAACCTTCGTGGATACGATGGAGCAATCAGTATCACTGATGCCTGCTCCTATTTGATGCGGGCCACTACATGAGGGAGAAGTGGTAACGGCAGAAAAATGTAAATTAGATTGAACCTCCAAGGCACTGCTAATGCATCTATTGGCTCCGCCTGAGGATCCCTGAACCGTGACCCATATCTGGGTAGCTTGGAATTGAGCCGGGACGCCATGAGATCTATCTCCGTTGTCCCCCATCTGTTGCAAACACCTCAGGATGGAGAGACCATTCCCCGGATGAAAGGATTGTTTGCTGAGGAAATCCGCTTCCCAGTTGTCCACACCCGGAATGTGGATCCCTGACAGCGAGCAGTTGAAGGCCTCCGCCCATTCCAGAATCTGAGATACTTCACTTATTGCTAGGAGCTCCTCATTCCCCGGTGATGGTTTATGTAAACCACTGAGGTTATGTTGTCTGATTGGAATCTGATAAACTGGGACGAAACCAGAAGAGGCCAAGCCTTCAGAGCATTGAAGATCGCTCGAAGTTCCAAAATGTTGATCGGGGGGGGAGGGATTCCTCTCGAGTCCACAGGCCCTGTGCCTTCCTGGCACCCCAAACAGCTCTTCATCCTGATAGATTTGCGTCCCTATTCACAATCTCCCAGGATGGTCTCAAGAAAGATGTCCATTGAGCCACCAAGAGAGCGATTCTATCGACCGGTTGAGAAATCTGTTGAGACAGATCCGAATGATCGCCATTCCACTGTCTCAGCATACACAGCTGAAGTGGTCTGTAATGGAATCTGGCAAAAGGAATGATGTCCATGCTGGACACCATGAGACCAATCACCTCCATACACCGAATCAAAGAGGGCCTTAAGGAGGTCTAGAGGGCAAGACAAGCGGAAGTTAGCTTGTAACGTCTATGGTCTTTAAGGAATATCCTCATGGATATGGAGTCTATTATAGTACCCAGGAATTCCATCCTGGTACTGGGAATAAGAGAACTCTTTTCTAAGTTTATCTTCCATCCATGAGATTGAAGAAGAAATAGAAGAACTTTTGAATGGTCTTCTGCCAGATGCTTGAACCAAAATATCATCCAAGTATGGCACTACTGCTATACCTCTGGTTCTGGCCACTGCAAGGAGAGCCCCTAGAACCTTCATTAAAACTCTTGGAGCCGTAGCTAGACCAAACGGAAGTGCAATAAACTGGAAGTGCTGGTCCAGGAATGCAAACCTCAGGAATTTGAAGTGTTCCTTGTGTATTGGAACGTGAAGGTAAGCATCCTTCAGATCTATCGTGGTCATAAACTGTCCTTTCTGAACTAAGGGAAGGATGGACCTTATTGTCTCCATTTTGAACGAGGGGACAGCTAGGAATTTAAGCACTTAAAGTCCAGAATCTGGCAAAAATTTCCCTCCTTCTTTGGAACCACAAAAAGGTTTGCGTAATATCCCAGACTTCTTTCTGCAAGAGGTACCAGTACAATGACTCCCAGGGAGGAGAGATCCATCACGCACCCCAGAAAGGCTTCTCTCTTTTCTGGCCTTGAAGACAGGTTTGACAAGAGGAATCTGCCCCTGGGTGGATGAGACTTGAAACCTATCCTGTATCCCTGAGCTATGACCTTCAGGACCCACGGGTCTTGCATGTCCCCAAACCAAGCGTCCGAAAAGAGCGACAGTCTGCGCCCTACAAGATCCAGAGCCAGATTGGGGGCCGCCCCTTCATGCTGACTTTGTCTCGGCGGGCTTCTTGATTTGCTTGGATTTATTCCAGGATTGAGCCGGCTTCCAAGTCCCCTTGGATTGCTTGGGCTTTGCAGAGGGCTGCTGACGTTGGGATTATCTGAACGGAAATTAGGACCATGTCCCTTAGGTTTGTTCTTCTTATCCTGCGGTAAAAAGGCACCTTTGCCTCCAGTAACCGTGGAGATAATGGAGTCCAGGCCTGGACTAAATAGAATTTTTCCCTTAAATGGGAGGGAAAGAAGTCTTGACTTCGAAGTCATGTCCGCAAACCAGGACTTCAGCAAGAGTGCCCTACGGGCTTGAACAGGAAAAACCTGAAGCCTTAGCATTTAGATGAATAATTTGCATATTTGCATCACAAATAAAAGAATTAGCCACCCTTAAGGCCTTAATTCTTTCCTGAATCACATCGAGGGGACCCTCCACCTCTTAAAACTCAGATAAGGAGTCGCACCAGTAGGTAGTCGCTTCAGCAACAGCCGCTGCCGGTTGAAACAAATATCCCATATGTTGAAACATCTTTCTTAATAGAGTTTCTATTTTCTTATCCATGGGCT
This sequence comes from Bombina bombina, assembly GCF_027579735.1. Taxonomy (NCBI): domain Eukaryota; kingdom Metazoa; phylum Chordata; class Amphibia; order Anura; family Bombinatoridae; genus Bombina; species Bombina bombina. The sequence continues at coordinate 761,369,890 of NC_069501.1, forward strand.
CTATAAACGACAAACTATCCTATAGTAGTGCGCTTAGCAAGAGTGGAGATAGCGCCATCCACCTTGGGGATGGAAACCCACAACTCCAATTGAGAGTCCGGAACCGGGAACAATTTTTTAAAAGAAGAAGGGGAAAATAAGGAACCAATTCTTTCCCCTTCATTCTTAATAATGTTCGCCATCTTTACGGGAACCGGAAAAGTCTGTGGTACAACCCTTTCCTTGTAGACCTTATCTAATTTAGGAATCAAAGGTTCCTAAGGCAATTTAGGCTCTGGAACCTCTAAAGTAGCCAAAACTTCCTTTAGCAGAAAGCGTAAATGTTCAATCTAAATCTGAAGTCTGGTTCCTCCGCAGCTGGAGGCTTAGAGGCAGCAGATTCTGACCCAGAAAGAGCACCCTCTGAAGTATCAGAGGCGTCATCATCGGATAATCTTGTATCAGATAAATCCAATAAGCTAGTAGATGACCCCTATGAAGTATAGCAATATTTGACCTTTCGCTTGCGTTTAGCAGGGCTAGGTAAAGCACTAAAGTCTGCAGACACTGCCGTTTGTAACTGCTCAGTAAAGTCTGGTGGTAAAAGGGCCCCTAAAGATGGAGGATTAGGAGTGCTACGGGAAGCTGCATGTGTATTGAGAGATGACTGTAGGGTGCGCCCCTCACAGGACGGAGACTCCTCAGAGGTGGACGGCTCAGTGGTATCAAACATATTAACCTTCTTTGACATGATTACTTTATCAAGGCATGTGAAACATAATTGAGCAGGTGGGTATACCAAGCCTCCTCACAATATAGAAAGGTATTAGACTTCGGTAAAGAGGGAGTAGCCTTTAACGCATCAGAATCCTTCATAGCTTGCGCTTATAAAGCAGACTATTGACTAATAAGATAAAACAGCACCTTTATACCCCCCAATGGCTGGAGCACTGACCACCTCCTATGACCCAGGCCAAACAGAGAAACTTGGAAAAGAGGTGCAGGGTAGCGCTAATGAAAGCACAGAGCTCAATTTGTATATGGTATATCTATACTAATATGGTGATGTATAAAAAATATGTGTCTAAAAAAGATAATAACTATGTGAATCTTTAAAAATTTATTATACAATAATCGTATAATCATATAATCGTATAATCATATAACAATAGTGCCGGCACTGATTAAAACAGTATAATAAAAGGACATAAACATAAAATACATAAACAATGGGTGTTGATTTCAAGTAATATTGGCAAAAGATAAAAATGGCAAGAGAAAAAAAGTTAGCTTGCTAAGTATTTTGGCAGCCTAAACTTCAAATGTGTCCGTATTGGATAATTCACAAATGTTCTCATATAGGGCACATTAAATTACCGTCTCTGCTATGTGTGGAGTTGTCCGTTGTTTTTATTAAGTCCCGTGACTTTGTGCAGAGTGATTCTCCTGGTGTAAGTAGAGCAAGTATTAATGTAGAGAGCACGCTGGTAATTGTAATCCTTCAGTGCTTGCTGTGAGTGATCCTGTAGCGTCCTAGGGTAATGGCCACAGTGGCAGATGTAAGGGTAGGTCCTGGGACCGAAGGTATTAGCTGGTTTCTGATGCTTTGTTTGACAGCTGTACCAAACGAGTCCTATTACCCTTACAGTATCAGAGTCGGGAGTGTGCTTCAAACCCCAGATGTATTGCGGTAATCATAAGGTGGACACAAGCGGTAGGCAGATCATGGGCCGGTTAATTAAGCATATATCAGCCTCTGTGTATTGTGAGAGGGATATTGCACCGTACCTACTGTAACCACTTGAATCAGAGTAGAAGTTATGTGCAGACGAGCAAATCTACGCGTTTCAGCCCGATAGGCCTTTATCAAGATGCTCGTTCTGTGTTAATCCAGGTTTAAATGACTATAAGATCCTCCTTATTGGTTGGGAAATACCCTCCTTGGTGGGTGTGTTTCCAATTGAATTAACAGGTGTATTTGATGTCATTCAAGATTTGGGAGCTTGTTTTGCAATTTGTATGGGAAAAAAACTTTTTCTCTTTTTAGACACATTCGTTACAAACCTTGCAATAAATTGTATGTACATATGTACAGGGAGTCACAATTAAATATGAAGCATAAATGTAAAGTGTACAGATATTCCATATCTATCTCTCATAGGTGTAATATGTATGAACTTAGAAAATCGTTCTTAGAAAAAAACGATCTATGTGATGTCGTATTTTTGCTATGTTGCGTGTAATCGTGATCTTAATATATAACCTAGGAAAGTGACAGCAGAAATTTAAGAGAAAATGAAGAGTTCACTTTGACATATCGAATGAGAAACAATGTTTCGGAATGTGTGAATGCAGAACAATTTTTTGGTATGGGAGTACTTAATCAATACAGCACCAAACTCAAAGAACTAAAATCCCCCACTACCAAATATTCAACTAAAATCAAAGAAGTCATTAGATGTACAGATAGAAACATTGTATATTGTATACAATGTTCCTGTTCACTTTTCTACTTCGGACAAACAAGTAGAATGCTCAAAGATAGAATACGTGAACATCTTCTAAAAATTGAACATGGAGCCTCAGACACCAAACTATATTCACATTTTAAAGAGATACATCAGGGAAACCTTAAACATTTTAAATTCTGGGGCATAAAAAAGCTGACCATTAATAAGAGGGGCGGCAACATGAACAAACTACTTATGAGAAAAGAAGCAGAACTAATATTCCACTATAATACCTTACACCCTCACGGTTTAAATTCAGAGCTGGACCTAAATTCACTTATATAAAAACTCATAAACAAAAACTCAAGGAGTAATTTCCAACATCTTGGCACCGTATATATAAGTTAAAAATTCCTTCTAACTATAAGTTAAAAATTCCTTCTAACTAATTCACTTCCATTTTTAAATATATGATTACACAAAAAAAATTCTCTTCTATGCACAAAATAATTTCCCTTTAAGATCATAAAACTTCACATAACACTAATATGTACACTCTATCCAAGTATATTAGCATATGTTTCATTAAAAACAATATTGAATACCTTTTAAAAGCTTTCAGAGAATTCTTTTAGAGTTTTTTGAAAAAACCGCTATGAGCTCGCCTTTTTTCCATATTCACACTTTTTTGTGACTGATATAGATCTTCAAAGTAAGTTAAAGTAGTAATAGGTAACTTAGAATAGTCACTACATATAATGCTGATAAGCCTTCTAAATATTGCATCTAACCTCACATTTACTTATTATTTATTCCCACATTCCTTCGTAACATATACAAGTCAGTTTAGCTAATGCAATTAACATCTAGTACAAAAAAAAAAAAAATCCATTTGATTAATATCAAAGTACTTGATGTTTATATGAGCTACATAGTCCAATATTATCTAAATAAACATCATACAAATTTAAACTAATATTTCAATTTAACGTAGCATTCTATATTATTATTATTATTTTTTTCCTTATATTATTAACTCCTTTAAATTCATTTATTCAACAAAAGTACTCCCATACCAAAAAATTGTTCTGCATTCACACATTCCGAAACATTGTTTCTCATTCGATATGTCAAAGTGAACTCTTCATTTTCTCTTAAATTTCTGCTGTCACTTTCCTAGGTTATATATTAAGATCACGATTACACGCAACATAGCAAAAATACGACATCACATAGATCGTTTTTTTCTAAGAACGATTTTCTAAGTTCATACATATTACACCTATGAGAGATAGATATGGAATATCTGTACACTTTACATTTATGCTTCATATTTAATTGTGACTCCCTGTACATATGTACATACAATTTATTGCAAGGTTTGTAACGAATGTGTCTAAAAAGAGAAAAAGTTTTTTTCCCATACAAATTGCAAAACAAGCTCCCAAATCTTGAATGACATCAAATACACATGTTAATTCAATTGGAAACACACCCACCAAGGAGGGTATTTCCCAACCAATAAGGAGGATCTTATAGTCATTTAAACCTGGATTAACACAGAACGAGCATCTTGATAAAGGCCTATCGGGCTGAAACGCGTAGATTTGCTCGTCTGCACATAACTTCTACTCTGATTCAAGTGGTTACAGTAGGTACGGTGCAATATCCCTCTCACAATACACAGAGGCTGATATATGCTTAATTAACCGGCCCATGATCTGCCTACCGCTTGTGTCCACCTTATGATTACCGCAATACATCTGGGGTTTGAAGCACACTCCCGACTCTGATACTGTAAGGGTAATAGGACTCGTTTGGTACAGCTGTCAAACAAAGCATCAGAAACCAGCTAATACCTTCGGTCCCAGGACCTACCCTTACATCTGCCACTGTGGCCATTACCCTAGGACGCTACAGGATCACTCACAGCAAGCACTGAAGGATTACAAATACCAGCGTGCTCTCTACATTAATACTTGCTCTACTTACACCAGGAGAATCACTCTGCACAAAGTCACGGGACTTAATAAAAACAACGGACAACTCCACACATAGCAGAGACGGTAATTTAATGTGCCCTATATGAGAACATTTGTGAATTATCCAATACGGACACATTTGAAGTTTAGGCTGCCAAAATACTTAGCAAGCTAACTTTTTTTCTCTTGCCATTTTTATCTTTTGCCAATATTACTTGAAATCAACACCCATTGTTTATGTATTTTATGTTTATGTCCTTTTATTATACTGTTTAAAGATTCACATAGTTATTATCTTTTTTAGACACATATTTTTTATACATCACCATATTAGTATAGATATACCATATACAAATTGAGCTCTGTGCTTTCATTAGCGCTACCCTGCACCTCTTTTCCATGTTTTCTCACATTAGCGTTTTGGAGATTCGCTAATGTTCTGGGTCAGCTACAGAGCCTGAGAGTGTTAGTATCTTTCACATTTACTTTTGCAGCAAACAGAGAAACTTGCTTCTTCTCCAGTAAACCGCAGAGTCAGGAAAGAGGAAATCAGTGTGACCACACCCGGTCAAGTGGTGCGCAATTCAGGACCGCCCCTGCTATAGGGAAAAAGTGTGCCAAGCCTTTAAGGCTGCACAGCTTCAAAAAACAAAAGTAAAACCTGTATGTTCCGGGGGGGGGCGGAGTTACCAGCCAAACCGAGCAGACGTGTTTCACATGACCTCTCTGCCACGGTTTGGATATAAGCTGTTACTGTATTTAGCAAGTTTTTGGGCTCTTTCTTCAACTTGTTTATTAAGTCAGACCCCAGCAAGAGGAAATCTACGTTAGCCGATGAAATGGTTCATTTGCGGGTAGTTTTGTGACAACGGACTTGGCCCTTGTGATCCACGCACCAACTCCCTCTGATTCACGCACCAACTCCCTCTGATTACCCACTAATCTTAATTTACTAAGTGCTGTGGTGCTTCCCCCGGGCTCCGGAAGGTCGGGGCTCTGCTCCGGAGCGGGGGACCAGGGACTACTTACTCTTGGGCCCATCCATCTACCTACCTGGCGTGCAGGCCGCGCACTGACTGGAGTGACATTGAGTCCAATCTTGTAGCCGGCAATAGGCCGCATCAAACATTGCTTTACGAGAACAGCTCCCGTGACCTGGCTTGGCTGGTGAGCGCACTTCTCTCGGCGCTCTCTTCATTTCTGCGGGGCACTTGGTGACGCTACCGGCACCTGAGGGGAATCCTTGCCGGCCGCCATCTTCTTTTAAGCCCCACGCCTCTCTCCAACTTACTGGTCCGGTTCTGGCCACACTGCTGAACTACCCGTCGCTAGGGAGATCTGCTGCGCTCCTCCACGTTGCAGGCGGAGGATACCTGTGAAGATTCTCCACTGGATGCCCCTATTGGAGCCTCGTACTGTTCTAGGCCCGCTCCTCACAACTTGTGTGCTTACGTTTGCCACCACGTGGTGAGTCTGGCGGTTGGGCCGCAGCTGGACTGCCTGTGAGACCTGTACCTTGAGTGAGGCCCAGCCCTTCTTGCATCCTTTTCACACCTGGAAGCCCATAACTTGCGCTGTCTGGCTAGTCACCGGAGGATCCCTGCTGCACATCGTTTGGGGTAAGAACCGGTACCGCACAGAGGGTGCTCAGCTGTGCATTAATTGCCCCCTTCATTGCATTCTCTCATCTGGGTCATTACACCACACTAGTTTCCAAGGCAGCCCATAGACTACCCACTGTTCCTTCCCACCTTAGGGGGGACATTTTCAGCATCAGCCCAGCAGAGCTCAATGTGCCTTCACCCCTGAGAGTACTATTTTATTGGACCCAAGCAGAGTCAGAGCTCCTAGGCCTTTGTCCCTAATTTGAGGAAGGTACACCCATTGCACACCCTATCCCCTGCCTACATCTGAAACAAATACTCGTATCCCTTTTCATACATGCAGAACTGTTGCACATAGTTTTGTTCTTTTGCCTCCTACCTTCTCTGCATAATTGCGGGGTCTCTCCCTGGACATTAGCCCATTGCTCCTTCAATCTGAGTGATTGTTACAATGACTGCTCACTTACTCCCTGATATAACCTGCATACTCCCTGTTTCCACCCTCTGAGGTCCACCTCTTCCCCACCTTACAAGTCACTCCTGCCTTGTCTCTCTAGGTCTGAGAGGACTCCATATTATATTATCATTACAAGTTCAGGGAACCTTTCTGGAACCTCTGGGCCCCACTGGGAGCATTTTTTTCATCTTTTACCTAGTCCATATTTACATGGAAGACCTAGCTATACCCATCCTATAGGAAGGGAGGCCGTGGCCTTGGGCCTATTCCTGACTTGGACCGTCTCTGTCTCCATTAGAGTAGCCTAAGGGCCCTCATTTATATCTGCCCCATTGTTGGAGTCTTTGGAGGTGACACTTGCTGCTACCATTCAAGCTTCGTTAGTAACTTCAGTAATTTTCCCTGGAACCCCCAGGGGTGGCTCATGGCCCTGTGTCCCTAGACCTAGTCTGGCCCTTAAAGAGACACTCAATCAAAATTAAACTTTCATTATTCAGATAGAGCATGCCATTTTAAACAACTTTCCAATTTACTTCCATTAACAAAATGTGCACAATCTTTTTATATTTAAACTTTTTGAGTCACCAGCTCCTACTGAGCATGTGCAAGAATAAGTGTGTATGCATTTGTGAACGGCTGATGGCTGTCACATGGTATGTGTATGCATTTGTGATTGGCTGATGGCTGTCACATGCTACAGGGGGAGTGGAAAAAGACATAACTTAAAATTGTCAGAAAAAAATCTACTACTTATTTGAAGTTCAGAGTAAGTGCTATTGCATTGTCTTGTTATCTTGCATTTGTTGATTATGAAAATCTACTGTGCTGACTGGTCCTTTAAATTCCATTTTTAATCTTCTGTGGCTGCTGCGTCAGCTTGGTTGTCTTTGGGTAACTAACCCAAAGTGTAGTGTCATTATTTACTTAACTTCTCTTTCTACAGGGTTTTAGTCCTATACTAGGTACCACTAGACTACATGTCACTTGACTTGTTTGTACTGAAATATTACATTGGGTACTGAGCTTAGTTAAATCCCCTCAAGACTCTCCCTTTCCAGCTCAGCTTGTCTGAGCTGGTCACTTCCCACTACCCTTTCCCCTTCCTTCATTTCGTATCCCCTATTTCCCGAGTAAAGAGGGTATCAACTGGCTTTTATCGTAAGTGTCTTACTGTGATTTTGTTTACAAACTAGATGCTAAATGTGTGATATATCCTGTGACAGTTAGCCCTCTTTCCGCTTCCTTTCCTGCCTAGCTCATCTAGGTGGGTCACCTCCACTTCCCCTTTCCACCACTGGCGAGACAGTATCCCTTACTCCCTGAGGGGAGACAGCTTATCCGTGATTAGTTTTACTAACTCCCTTGATTGACAGCCGTCCCCTAGGAGCACCAACAACTTCTGTGTGAAGGCCACAGTGTGCTACTGCGATATTTTATAAGATTCTTAATTTCCTTATAGAGGCAATCAGTGCAGGGTCGCCCCCTCTCCAGCCTAGCTCGTCTACGTGGGTCACCTCCTCTTTCCCTTTCCCCCCTCGGTAGAGGAAGTACCCCACGACCCCTGGGGAGAGGGAGCATGCCCGTGTCCTGTCCAAGTTGTTTGTTAACCCTAGAGGGTGACTTCATAAAAATACCCAAAATGTGATAGTGTCTCCTGTAGGATGACACCAAGCCCTGCTCTAAAGGTATATGTGTAATGCCTGTTATGTGTATTTGTAGATCTAACCTTTTTTCCTCAACAGCGGTGCATACCTTGTGATCTTTGAAAGTGTAGCAGTCCTCCTCTTTATTGCCCTGATTAGAGTTTAGGGTCTCCCAAAATGCCCCACTCAGCTAGAAAGCACCCCAGATCTATGCCTAAGTCAAAGAAGACAGTATACGACCATTTCACACAGCCAACCAAAAGGACCAAACATGGAGTCTCCAAGGGAACTAAGTGATACCGATTCTCAGGATGAGGAGTCCCAATCTAGCATCCATTCTGCCTCTACCTCCCAACACTTCATTACTGAATCTACGCTGAAAAAATGTTGGCTATGCAGACTAAATCTATAACTCAAGAGATACAGTGCAGCTCTGCCGAACTCAAGAAGGAGATCTCTGAAATTGGAGAGAGAGTGGACGCTCTGGAGCGTAAGCAGGATGATATTGCTGTGGATCAATCTAGCCTACTCTCGTACTCAAAAAATCTGGCGAACCAAATTTCACAATTGGAATTCAAGATGGTGGATATTGAGGACAGGTCCAGGTGCAAGAACATCAGATTTAGGGGCATCCCTGAGTCTGTCACTCAGGCAGAGCTTCAAGAAAACCTACAAGCTTTGTTCCGTGAGTTGGTGGGCTCCCCGGAGGGCCTAACCAGCACCATGGAGCGAGCTCATAGGGCCCTCCGTTTTAGGATGGTGGCTCCAGATAAGCCGCAAGATGTTATAGCTTGTTTTCATAGTTTTTTATACAAAGACAGGTTAATGCAAGCAGCTTTTAAGAAACCACCCCTCAACGAGAGATTTCAAGATGTACAACTCCTTCCTGACCTCTCGGCCCACACTCTCCAGCAAAGGCAACAGTTCCAGCCTGTCACTTCTACCCTGCGTAAAACTAACATCAAATATAGATGGGGCTATCCCACAAGACTCATCATTACGAAGGACAACCAAACTTTTGTGGCCACTACAATTGCTCAAGGTCTTTCTCTTCTAACGTCTTGGGGTCTCCTGCCAGAACCTCCTCCACTACAAGAACCTCCTCATCCCAAACTACGCACCTCTGCACCAGAATAGTCTGTGAAAGATCAAAGATTATAACGCCCTAAGTTGCACCAAACTCTGGACACTGGTAGATCTCTTAGGGATGCTTCCTTATACTTTAAGTCAAGGCTTACTCCTTATGGGAACGTTTCTTTATCACCCTAGTAAGCCTATGTAACTTGACAACTTAATGTTGGTAATGGACTGTTAGCCAGTTACAATTGCACACGTTCAAATATGCACCATCAAAATGTTTTCTATATTACTTTGCATTTCTTAAGTTAAGGTTTAATGTTTCTCTTTCTATTACTTTGAAGTGTATATTTTGAGGTTACTGTTTGTTTGTTATCGTCACATGATTAAATTCCACAGAGCAGGGCTGATATTATTGGCCCGTATTACCTCTGCTATTTAGCACACTTTAGCACACTGTTATCCCCCCACTTAGAAGAAAATAATAGGGCTCTTTTGAGGTGGATTATTCCCACCACACCGTCAGACACTAACCTACCCTACCTATCCTTACCCGGCACCCCGTCCCTTTTACCTATCCCAGTAAATAGATAGTATATATTACTTTGGCTCCACTAGTACCCCAATTTTTGAGTATGTCAACTGTACGCATCCTTACCCATAATGTTAGAGGACTCAACTCCCCCCACAAGCGCTTGTTGACCCGATCTTTGAAGCATCATAACCCAGACATTGTTTTCCTTCAGGAAACTCACTGGTTAATGAATGGTGAATGAGCCCCTCAAATTCACCTCCAGATCCCATACTCATATTGAATCTGCCCCCTTTACCAAGAAAGCAAGAGGAGTTGCGATCTTACTTCATAAGCGTCTTGCCTTCGAATTAATACAAGTCATTAGGGATCCCCAAGCAAGATATATCATCCTGATCTGTAAATTGAAACATGTCATCTACACACTGGCCTCTGTCTATCTACCCAATACTCAAAACAGAACAACAAGAGTAATGTTATTGCGCTTGACTATCTGTGCCTACAGCGGATTACGTAGTAGCATATATATTATTAAGAGAAAGTGAAAACAGATTAAAATGCTACTACTTAAAACACCATATAATTAATTAAATGAATGAACAATATACTTTCTTATAGTAAGGTAGAACAACTATTAGGTGTTATTGAATATTACAAAGAACTCTATGCAGTGCTAATATATTTCAGTCCTGTTAGCACCAAAGGGAAAATAACAATGTTCACTCGTGGGTGAAAAAAGCAACAAAATAGAGTATGTCCAGGTAACCAATTTCCAAATTTCAAACTACCCTAATACATAGGGAGCAGTACCTTTAATAGAAATCCCAATGGTTGTTGGCAGTGAAAAACTTGCTGTTAGCAAAAGAACCACCTTTCCCCGTGTGCAGGGCTGGTCTTCTCCCGGTGCAGCTTCGAATCAGTCAAAGAAATCCTTATTTGACTTGTAGCGTATTCATATATGGAAAGAGAAGAAAAAGAAGCGCACCAGGGTACGATTCAAGTGTAAATTTATTAACATAAAAACACGCAACTTACAATGTTGCACTTACTGAATTGAAAATAAAATGAGCCTGTAGACTGTGTCTATCTTTGTATGCGCTGGAACAGAAGATGGCAAACAGTTCCTAGTCGCCGGTCTCGGTAGCTGCTAGGCGTCCGGACTGCCCTCTGCACTACCACAAAAACCGTCCACAAAGGAGAACCAGCAACAGTGCCTTTATCCTCGACGCGTTTCCCCCGAACTTCGGTCGGGCTTTTTCAAGAGGTAAATGGATGCTGTTTGGAATTGGCGCCCAACGGCTATTTAAAAAAAGTCCATGCTTAAACAGACACACCCACAGGGGTTTACCGTGGGTGTGCCATATATTCTCCATTTGATTGGTGAATGATACATGACTGACACAAAACATAATACTCATCGGATATCATATACATATTAACAATATATATACCTATACATAGCTTCATAGTACAAAATAAACCATCATGTTTCTAACAATTACAGACTTTTCAGAAAGAATAAATAATTCACTATGGTAACATTTGTGGGAAATGCTCGCTATGCTATATTGTATCTTAGTGATTAGCCGATAGTTTTCCGCTACTTAGCTGCTATTACTGGCGGTGATATTGATATTGAGAATTTATTCATTTTATGCTCTTGATTGTAACCTCACATTGAGTTCTAAATTCATATGTGAACGAAGTATCCTAATTATACATTTCTTATGGATGCGATATTAGGCTATTGTTTGAGAATAAAAGAACATTAATTTAAAACAAAACATTTTCCTAAAAACATTTATATTATATTTATTCAATATAAAAATAAATATAAATTATAAAATTACTATGAATTTTTCTAAAAACTACTGGCTTATACTAAAAAATTCCATATTACAATTGATATAATTAGACCTTAAAAATAGAATAAAAGAAACTTTTCAAATCTTTTCTATTCTTATAAACATTATGCTAGCATCATACTTAAAATATATTATGATAAAATGTAGATTATTAACTGCTTACTAACCACCTACATGTAAGCTGCTACATCTATGTCAATATTGAGCCCTAAAGGTTGAAGGGTCTTGAGTCTGTAGATCCATTTTGTTTCTAATTTTCTCAGATCTAATAATCTGTTAGGTTTGTTTTGTGGGACCCAATCTATCACCTGCACTTTTAATGATTTTGGATTGCTGTCATGGTGCTCAAGAAAATGTTTGGGTACACTATGTGTTATTAGTTTTTCTTTAATATTATAGATGTGTTCATTTATTCTACGTCTGATTTTCCTCTTGATGCGACCCACATAAAGTAGGCCACACCCACAGTGCAGTAGATAAACTACATGTGTAGAGTCACAATTCTTCCTACTAGTTATATTGAAGGTTTCAGTTAGCTCTGAATTAGAGAAAGTGGGCGATTTATCCACATGCGCACACATGTTGCACCTAGGTTTACCACATTTAAAGGTGCCTTTCCATGCAGTTAGCCAGTTTTCATTAACAGAGGTAGTTACCATCTTTTGATCTTTATTATCTCTTAATTTACTGGGTGCCAGTATGTTTTTAAGGCTTTTTCCTTTCTTATAAGTAAACACTGGTTTTTCATTTAACCTGGACTTCAATAGGGGATCTACCATTAGTAGGGGCCAGTGTTTCTGTATAATCTTTTCAAGCTTACGGGACCCTTCATTATAGGTGGTAATAAATCTGATAGGTTTAGTATTGGTAGAAAGTGTTGCTATAAGTTTGTTATGCACCTTAGTACCAATGGGTTCATCTGCTTGTTCATTTGTTTTATTGAAGAATAGACTCCTATCTTTTGCTAATGCTTTATCCCTCGCTATATTAATTATCTCCCTACTGTATCCTTTTTCTAAAAATGTATTCGCCAGGATGTCTGCTTCTATATTAAAACCCTCCAAATACGTACAATTTATTTTCAAACGTAAAAACTGGCTGTATGGGACATTTTCAATCCAGCTTCTTTTGTGTGCACTTTTGGCTTGGATGAAACTGTTCCTATCTGTTGTTTTCCTAAAATTCTTAACTGCTATTTTGTTATCTCTGTCCTTATATAAAATTAAATCTAAAAATTAAATTCTGGTATTGGAAAAAACTTTAGTAAATTTCAGATTATAATCATTATTATTGATAAAATCTATAAAACTATCAATTAAAATTTCATCCCCTTTCCATAAAATTAAAACATCATCTATATACCTTCCATATTTAATTATATTATTGGAGAAAGGATTATTTTTCCAAATGAATTCTAATTCAAAAGCGTTAACATATAGATTGGCATATGAGGGTGCGAAAGTCGTCCCCATTGCCGTTCCCTGCGTCTGAAGATAAAACTTATGTTCAAAAGTAAAATAATTGTGCTGGAGGATGAAATTCATACATTCTAACAGAAAATTAATGTGATGTGACGGTATTTGCCAATTGTTCAATTCTTCTTTAGTTTTCTCTAGTCCCTTATCGTGGGGAATACATGTATATAGGGACGACACATCACAACTAATCCACCACATATCGTCTTCCCATTCCATGCCCTCATACTCCTTGATTACTGCCGTAGTATCTTTAAAATAGGCTCTTGTGTTTTTTACCAGGGGCTGGAGATAATAATCAACATATTTAGATATATTCTCACTGATGTAACCTAACCCTGAAATAATGGGCCTACCTGGTGAATTAATGGGGTCTTTGTGAACCTTTGGAAGGTGATAAAATGTTGATATATTAGGTTGTTGACAACTTAAAAATTTAAATTCATCATTATTCAATATACCATCTACCTTTGCTTTGTTTAAAATTTTATTCAATTCTTTAATATAGCTTTGAGTCGGGTCCCATGATAATAATCTATAAGTATTAGAGTCACTTAAAATGTTATTGGCTTCTCTTATATAGTCATCTCTCCGTTGGATGACTATACCACCACCCTTGTCCGCCGAGCGTATTATAATGTTTTTATCATTACTAAGTTTTTGCAGTGATTTTCTTTCAAGGATTGTTAAATTGTCATTATATTTGTTAAGACAATTATCTTTTGTACTGAATGATTCTTCTATATCTTTCAAGACCATTTTGGAGAACATTGCTACTTGATCCCCTTGGGACCCTACAGGGTTAAAACTAGATGTCCCCTTAAAACCAGAATGTTGGATACTGGGTTCAGATTCATACATAGATAAATTTAATAGGTCGTCATAATGATTAGATTCCGGATCTAAAATATCTGGATTCATAGTTGTAACTGTTGGGAGTACTATGTTACTATTTTCTAAACTTTTTAATATATTTAAAGTCCCCAAATCATTAGATTCAATGTGCTGTGCATTATGTGTGGTTTTAATTTCAGGATTTTTCAGATAATATCGCTGTAAAGTGAGTTTCCGTACAAATTTATGTACATCTATATACATTTCAAACTTATTGGGTTTTGCTTTTGGTGCAAATTTCAGTCCCTTTTGTAGAAGGCTGATATCATTTGAATCGAGATCTATTTTGGCTAAATTGAAAATGTCATTCTTAGTTTGTTTTAATCTCTCCTTATTCGCCCTGTTTGTCTGTATTGCCTTTCCTCCTCTATTTCCTCTTCTTCTCTTTCTAATGATCTTTTTCTTGGCCTGACTCTTAAGTCTCCTGGATTTTGTTTGAGGGAATTTTCTCCCTCTCCTTCTCCTAAAAAATAATGATTTCTCATTGAACTCTCTTTTGGTTTTGCACCTCTAGTGTCCCATACTGCTGAATCAGTATCCTTACTGGTTCTTAAAGGTTCAAACCTATTGTTTGTAGGTATATCTATTATTTGTTTTTGATTTTTAATTCTAAAATTATCCTGTTCCTGATGCCTATTGTCTCTAACTGAATCTCTCCGTCTCCATTGGGGAAAAAAATTTGTGGTATTGTTATCTGATTGTGTGTCTCTAAAATAGTGATTTGGAGTCCTATAATGATATCCATTATTACTATCAAATCTACTGTTTCTAGGTTGACGATTATAGTGTATATTTGAATTATAATTCTGTTGTGTACGGTGATTTGAAAAATTTGTATTCTGTTTGTAGTTTGAATATTGCCCAAACCCGTTTTTATCTGTATGGCTACTATTAGTCTTACAGATAAAAACGGTTTTGGGCAATATTCAAACTACAAACAGAATACAAATTTTTCAAATCACAGTACACAACAGAATTATAATTCAAATATACACTATAATCGTCAACCTAGAAACAGTAGATTTGATAGTAATAATGGATATCATTATAGGACTCCAAATCACTATTTTAGAGACACACGACCAGATAACAATACCACAAATTTTTTCCCCCAATGGAGACGGAGAGATTCAGTTAGAGACAATAGGCATCAGGAACAGGATAATTTTAGAATTAAAAATCAAAAACAAATAATAGATATACCTACAAACAATAGGTTTGAACCTTTAAGAACCAGTAAGGATACCGATTCAGCAGTATGGGACACTAGAGGTGCAAAACCAAAAGAGTTCAATGAGAAATCATTATTTTTTAGGAGAAGGAGAGGGAGAAAATTCCCTCAAACAAAATCCAGGAGACTTAAGAGTCAGGCCAAGAAAAAGATCATTAGAAAGAGAAGAAGAGGAAATAGAGGAGGAAAGGCAATACAGACAAACAGGGCGAATAAGGAGAGATTAAAACAAACTAAGAATGACATTTTCAATTTAGCCAAAATAGATCTCGATTCAAATGATATCAGCCTTCTACAAAAGGGACTGAAATTTGCACCAAAAGCAAAACCCAATAAGTTTGAAATGTATATAGATGTACATAAATTTGTACGGAAACTCACTTTACAGCGATATTATCTGAAAAATCCTGAAATTAAAACCACACATAATGCACAGCACATTGAATCTAATGATTTGGGGACTTTAAATATATTAAAAAGTTTAGAAAATAGTAACATAGTACTCCCAACAGTTACAACTATGAATCCAGATATTTTAGATCCGGAATCTAATCATTATGACGACCTATTAAATTTATCTATGTATGAATCTGAACCCAGTATCCAACATTCTGGTTTTAAGGGGACATCTAGTTTTAACCCTGTAGGGTCCCAAGGGGATCAAGTAGCAATGTTCTCCAAAATGGTCTTGAAAGATATAGAAGAATCATTCAGTACAAAAGATAATTGTCTTAACAAATATAATGACAATTTAACAATCCTTGAAAGAAAATCACTGCAAAAACTTAGTAATGATAAAAACATTATAATACGCTCGGCGGACAAGGGTGGTGGTATAGTCATCCAACGGAGAGATGACTATATAAGAGAAGCCAATAACATTTTAAGTGACTCTAATACTTATAGATTATTATCATGGGACCTGACTCAAAGCTATATTAAAGAATTGAATAAAATTTTAAACAAAGCAAAGGTAGATGGTATATTGAATAATGATGAATTTAAATTTTTAAGTTGTCAACAACCTAATATATCAACATTTTATCACCTTCCAAAGGTTCACAAAGACCCCATTAATTCACCAGGTAGGCCCATTATTTCAGGGTTAGGTTCCATCAGTGAGAATATATCTAAATATGTTGATTATTATCTCCAGCCCCTGGTAAAAAACACAAGAGCCTATTTTAAAGATACTACGGCAGTAATCAAGGAGTATGAGGGCATGGAATGGGAAGACGATATGTGGTGGATTAGTTGTGATGTGTCGTCCCTATATACATGTATTCCCCACGATAAGGGACTAGAGAAAACTAAAGAAGAATTGAACAATTGGCAAATACCGTCACATCACATTAATTTTCTGTTAGAATGTATGAATTTCATCCTCCAGCACAATTATTTTACTTTTGAACATAAGTTTTATCTTCAGACGCAGGGAACGGCAATGGGGACGACTTTCGCACCCTCATATGCCAATCTATATGTTAACGCTTTTGAATTAGAATTCATTTGGAAAAATAATCCTTTCTCCAATAATATAATTAAATATGGAAGGTATATAGATGATGTTTTAATTTTATGGAAAGGGGATGAAATTTTAATTGATAGTTTTATAGATTTTATCAATAATAATGATTATAATCTGAAATTTACTAAAGTTTTTTCCAATACCAGAATTTAATTTTTAGATTTAATTTTATATAAGGACAGAGATAACAAAATAGCAGTTAAGAATTTTAGGAAAACAACAGATAGGAACAGTTTCATCCAAGCCAAAAGTGCACACAAAAGAAGCTGGATTGAAAATGTCCCATACAGCCAGTTTTTACGTTTGAAAATAAATTGTACGTATTTGGAGGATTTTAATATAGAAGCAGACATCCTGGCGAATAAATTTTTAGAAAAAGGATACAGTAGGGAGATAATTAATATAGCGAGGGATAAAGCATTAGCAAAAGATAGGAGTCTATTCTTCAATAAAACAAATGAACAAGCAGATGAACCCATTGGTACTAAGGTGCATAACAAACTTATAGCAACACTTTCTACCAATACTAAACCTATCAGATTTATTACCACCTATAATGAAGGGTCCCGTAAGCTTGAAAAGATTATACAGAAACACTGGCCCCTACTAATGGTAGATCCCCTATTGAAGTCCAGGTTAAATGAAAAACCAGTGTTTACTTATAAGAAAGGAAAAAGCCTTAAAAACATACTGGCACCCAGTAAATTAAGAGATAATAAAGATCAAAAGATGGTAACTACCTCTGTTAATGAAAACTGGCTAACTGCATGGAAAGGCACCTTTAAATGTGGTAAACCTAGGTGCAACATGTGTGCGCATGTGGATAAATTGCCCACTTTCTCTAATTCAGAGCTAACTGAAACCTTCAATATAACTAGTAGGAAGAATTGTGACTCTACACATGTAGTTTATCTACTGCACTGTGGGTGTGGGCTACTTTATGTGGGTCGCATCAAGAGGAAAATCAGACGTAGAATAAATGAACACATCTATAATATTAAAGAAAAACTAATAACACATAGTGTACCCAAACATTTTCTTGAGCACCATGACAGCAATCCAAAATCATTAAAAGTGCAGGTGATAGATTGGGTCCCACAAAACAAACCTAACAGATTATTAGATCTGAGAAGATTAGAAACAAAATGGATCTACAGACTCAAGACCCTTCAACCTTTAGGGCTCAATATTGACATAGATGTAGCAGCTTACATGTAGGTGGTTAGTAAGCAGTTAATAATCTACATTTTATCATAATATATTTTAAGTATGATGCTAGCATAATGTTTATAAGAATAGAAAAGATTTGAAAAGTTTCTTTTATTCTATTTTTAAGGTCTAATTATATCAATTGTAATATGGAATTTTTTAGTATAAGCCAGTAGTTTTTAGAAAAATTCATAGTAATTTTATAATTTATATTTATTTTTATATTGAATAAATATAATATAAATGTTTTTAGGAAAATGTTTTGTTTTAAATTAATGTTCTTTTATTCTCAAACAATAGCCTAATATCGCAAGTAAGCATCCATAAGAAATGTATAAATAGGATACTTTGATCACATATGAATTTAGAACTCAATGTGAGGTTACAATCAAGAGCATAAAATGAATAAATTCTCGCTATCAATATCAATATCACCGCCAGTAATAGCAGCTAAGTAGCGGAAAACTATCGGCTAATCACTAAGATACAATATAGCATAGCGAGCATTTCCCACAAATGTTACCATAGTGGATTATTTATTCTTTCTGAAAAGTCTGTAATTGTTAGAAACATGATGGTTTATTTTGTGCTATGAAGCTATGTATAGGTATATATATTGTTAATATGTATATGATATCCGATGAGTATTATGTTTTGTGTCAGTCATGTATCATTCACCAATCAAATGGAGAATATATGGCACACCCACGGTAAACCCCTGTGGGTGTGTCCGTTTAAGCATGGACTTTTTTTTAAATAGCCGTTGGGCGCCAATTCCAAACAGCATCCATTTACCTCTTGAAAAAGCCCGACCGAAGTTCGGGGGAAACGCGTCGAGGATAAAGGCACTGTTGCTGGCTCTCCTTTGTGGACGGTTTTTGTGGTAGTGCAGAGGGCAGTCCGGACGCCTAGCAGCTACCGAGACCGGCGACTAGGAACTGTTTGCCATCTTCTGTTCCAGCGCATACAAAGATAGACACAGTCTACAGGCTCATTTTATTTTCAATTCAGTAAGTGCAACATTGTAAGTTGCGTGTTTTTATGTTAATAAATTTACACTTGAATCGTACCCTGGTGCGCTTCTTTTTCTTCTCTTTCCATATATGACTACCCAATACTCATCAGCTGAAATGTCTAAAGAGCATACTGCACACTCCAGATATGGTCAAACAGGGTAGAGTCCTTTTAGCCGGTTACTTTAACATGGTTTGGGACCACAGAGTTGACAGGAAAATTACTGACATAGCTAAAACACACTGGATCGCTGAACTCTTAGCTAACAGGTTTCGTAACTTAATGTCTTGTTCAGAATATTATGACATTTGGAGAGCCATCCACCTGACAGACAGGGACTATACACACTTCTCACACCCACACAAATTGTATGCTAGAATTGATTACATATTCTCCACGGGTGACTCACTGGATCTAGTTACACAAGCTAAGATCTCCCTATGTGCCTGGTCCGACCAAGATCCCATGTTGGCCGACATACATTCAGCAAATATCTAACATACTAGGGCCTCATGGCGCATGCCTCCCCAAATCCTGGGAGATGTCTGTAGGGATATCATACATTTCATACAAATTAAGAATAATTCACTAATTCAGGATGATACCTTATGGGGGGCCGCTAAAGCCACCATAAGGGGATTCATGATTATCAAACAAGCACACCTTAGAAAGCAGGCTGGCCTCACCCTCTCACAAGGCCATATTAAGCAAGGGGCATTTGCTGAATATTATTCTAACCTGTATAATATAAATAGATCTGAGAAGCCCCAGGCAACCTCCTTAGACAATATGCGTTAATTTTTGGATTCCCTAAAGCTCCCCACACTTACTCCTGAACAGCGTGACCCCCTAAGCTCTCCCTTTTCACTCATGGAAATCCAGAGGGTTATCAAAAACTCAAAAATTATTTTAAATCTCCAGGTCTGGCGGAACAAATCAGAATGGACTCTCAAATAAAGGGTGTCACCTTGTTCGGTACATAAGATTGCTCTATTTGCGGATGATGTCACCCTTTTCACATCTGATCCTGCACACTCTATCCCCAGACTCATGGATATTCTGGCTTCCTTCAGAGCCCATACTTTCTACAAGCTGAACTTATCAAAAACAGAGATATATATGCAGGACATTCCTGGTGATCAGTTTGCCTCCCTGAAATCTAGATTTGATTTTAACTGGACAGGGAAATTTGTCCTACACCTAGGAGTTAAGCTCTCCGGCTGTTTTTCTCAGATAATTAGGGACAGCTACCTCCCTCTCTTGACAGTGCTTCGTTCCCTCAAACGAGATTGGAACTTATCCCATATCTCCTGGTTAGGTAGGATAGCTGCATTAAAAATGTCCTTTCTACCCAGGCTTACTTACTTATTTTGATGCCTCCCCATTAGTATCCCCAAGCATATACTTCTACAGTTTCAAAGCGAACTGACAAAATATATCTGGCAAGGTAAACCCCCTAGAGTGGCGCATAAAATACTTCAACTCCCTAGAACTTCAGTAGGTATAGCGTCCCCTTCTGTACTCCGGTACTATGAGAGAGCGATGCTCACCCATGTTGCACAATGGGGAGTCAAACTTTCCCAATCCAAATGGAGATAACTCGAGCAGGTCTCCTTGCCCTATAACGTTTACCTTCGAGACCTAGTATGGACCCCCCCACACTGCTGTAGGGAATTAGACTTGATTAATCTGGTAGTTCGTGAGTGTTTAGATATGTGGGACAAGCTCCGGCATTATACCCATATAGCTCCGTACCCCTCTCCTATAACCTCTATCGCTGGCCTCCTTTCTGGACTACAGGACACTCACCCGAATAAATGGGCTCAATTAGGAGTCAATCAGGTCTCGGACCTTTGGTCCTCTTCCCCTCAGGGCTCATTTAAACTTCTTACCCAGCTTGACCCTGGACCACTAATCCCATCATTCCATAGAATCAAAAGTTTTCTACTTAGTTGGGGGTTTAAGCCAGACTTGGCTCGCCTGCTGACCCCCTGGGAAACTGTCAGGATCCAAGGGGATATGCTTAGACGACCGTTTTCCCTACATTATTCATTACTCAGAAACGTCCCTCTACCTGAGATCCCCGCTCACCTGTAGTGCTGGGAGTCCCTTCTGGGCACCCCAGTTTCCCCCCACACTTGGGAACGTACCCTAGAACTTACACAGAAGGCAATCCACCGTACTACACTATACAAAACCCTTTATAAACTTCTATCCCACATCCCTACTAGGCTGGCCAAAATGTTCCCGAGTGCACCTCCTGAATGTTGGAGGCGTTGCGGTCAGAGGGGCAGCACGATTCACATCTGGTGGGAGTGCCCTAAGATCCAGCCAATATGGAGCACATGTTTTCTGGCTTTGGCCAGGCTATATATATATATATATATATATATATATATATATATATATATATATATATATATATATATATATATATATATATATATATATATATATATATATATATATATATATATATATACACATACACACATACACACACACCATGGAAAAGGCTATATTTTTTATAAACTTGACAAAACAGACCTTTTTGAACTTGTGTGGGCGGACTGGACAGATACCTACAACACAGAGTGGAGACCCAACATTCTGACTTCTGACTGAGCCCAATGATGTAGATGGCGGATTAGACTCACATCTGAGCCCTGTATGAGAGTTAAAAATCATTCCTATTCCTCCCCCTCCCCTTTTTTTTTATTCCATAAATTAAGAAAGATCGGGACCCATGAGTTCCTTTTGTACTTCGTTATTGTGGACAAAGTCTTTATGTTTCCTTTTAAGAACTGGCAGATAGGTCCTTATCCAGACCATCTTGTAAGAACTGCAAGATCCTAGGAATTCTAAAAGAATGCCAGGAAAAAAATTCTGATCTATATATACATCAAGAAATAAAGGCCTTCCAGACCTTATGATAGAATCTCCTAGTTCCAGGCTTACAAGCCTGAATTAAGGTTTCAATCACAGAATCAGAGAAACTCCTATGTCTAAGGACTAAACATTCAATTTCCATGCCATCAAGTTCAGAGATTTGAGATCCGGATGGAAAAAACAGACCTTGAGACAAAAGGTCTGACTGCAGAGGCCAAAGAGGATAGCTGGACATTTGAACCAGACCTGCATACCAAATTCTGCAAGGCCAAGCTGGAGGAATAAGGATTACTGAAGATTTCTCTAGGCTTATCTTTGAAATCGCTCTAGGTAGAAGTAAAATAGGGGTAAACAGATAAGCAAGCTGAAATGACCAATGAAATACTAGAGCATCCACTAACTCTGCTTGAGGATCTCGCAAAGTACCTGGGAAGTTTGTTTTTTAAACGAGAGGCCATCAGATCTATCTCTGGGAAACCCCAAAGATCCACAATCTGATTGAACAAATCCTGGTGAAGAGACCACTCCCCTGGATGTAGAGATTGACGACTAAGAAAGTCAGCTTCTCAGTTGTTCACCCCTGAAATATGAATCAAAGAGACTAGACAGGAATTGATTTCTGTCCAGGAGAGAATTTGAGACACCACCCTCATTGCTAGGGAACTGTGAGTTCCCCCTAATGGTTGACATAAGCCACTGCTGTGACATTATCTGTCTGGAAACAGAGATGAGATTCTCTTTTCTAGAACATTTATAGGTAACCTCACCTCCTTTGGATCCCAAACTCCCTGTGCTCTCATGGACCCCCAAACAGCTCCCCAACATGAGAGACTTGCATCTGTAGTGATCACATTCCAGGTAGGACGAGCAAAAGAAGCCCCCCGAATAAGAAATCTATGACCAGCCACAAGTCTGACTTGTGTTGGGATCCAAAAATATCTTTTGAGACAGAAGAGTATAGTCTCTGCACCATTAATGCATACAAAGCTGAAGAGGTCTCGTGAAATCGAGCAAATGGAATTGCATTTGAATCTGCAATCATAAGACCTAGAACTTCCATGCAAAGAACAACTGAGAGGGAAGAGAGAGACTAAAGGTTTTTCAGACAGGCTGACACCAATCTTAACCTTCTCTGCTTTGTTAGAGAAACACTCATGGAGACAATCTATTTAAAATCCCCAAAAAGTTACCTTTGTTAGAGAAATCAAAGAACTTTTTGGAATATTGATCCTCGAACCATGTTGTTGAAGAAACAACAAGAGTCGGTTGGTGTGAGATTTTGGTAAAGGAAAAGCTGGAGCTTGAACCAAGATGTCGTCCAGGTATGGAAACACAGCAATACCCTGAGTTCTGATTACAGACGAAAGGGCACCCATAACATTTGTGAATTTTTAAGGAGCTGTAGCCAGACCAAATAGAGAAGCAAACTGAAAATGCATGTCCAGAAAGGCAAACCTCAGAAACTGGAAATGTTCGCTGTGAATTGGAACATGAAGGTAAGCATCCTTTAAATCTATAGTGGACATAAAATAATCTTGCTAAACAAAAGGCAGAATAGCCCAAATAGTTTTCAATTTGAAAGATGCAATCCTTACAAACTTGTTCAGAGCTTTCAGATCCATAACTGGTCTAAAAGTACTTTCCTTCTTTGGAACATTTAAGAGATTTAAAAAAAATCCCATCCCCTGTTCATACAAAGGAACTGGAAAAATCCCTCCCATAGCTTCCAAATCTAAGACAGACAGACTGGACAAATGCTTGAGCTTTTACAGGATTCCTTGGAACATCAGATAGAAACAACTTCCTCTGGGAGGCCTGGCTCTGAATCTTATTCAATATCCCTGAGAAACTATATCCAGAAACCAGGGATCTGGAAAAGACTAAAGCCAAGCCTCCTGAAAGATTCTCGAACCATGTTGTTGAAGAAACAACAAGAGTCGGGTGGTGTGAGATTTTGGTAAAGGAAAAGATGGAGCTTGAACCAAGATGTCATACAGGCATGGAGACACAGCAATACGCTGAGTTCTGAAAAATGCTTGAGCTTTTACAGGATTCCTCGGAACATCAGACAGAAACAACTTCCTCTGGGAGGCCTGGCTCTGAATACTATTCAATATCCCGGAGAAACTATATCCAGAAACCAGGGATCTGGAAAAGACTAAAACCAAGCCTCCTGAAAGAGGCTTGACCTGCCCCCTTACCAGAACTTCTGGATCGGGGGCTGCAACTTCATGCAGTTTTGGTAGTAGGGATACATTTCTTACCCTGCTTTGACTTGTTACAGTTAGCACTGAGTTAGAAAGTGCCTTGCTTTTGAGCAGAGGAGTCAACCTTTTATTCCTTATTCGGATGAAGGAACAAAACCATTTAGAAGCTTAAGATTTCCTTCTGGACTTTTTGTCTTGAGGAAGAAAAGCCTCTTTACCTCCAGTAACAGTAGATATTATAGAATCTAATTCAGAACAAAATAACTTGAAAAAGAGATAATCTGGATTTTGATACATATCAGCAGACCAGGATTTAAGCCATAAGCCTCTCCTGGTAAGGACTGCCAAAGACATGCTTTTGACATTAATCTTCATAATATCAAATACAGCATCACAAATAAAATAATTGTGAGGACATTATGTGCCAATTTCAAATATCAAAGGGAGAGGTTCTCACTCTTTATAGAGCTATATCTAAGCTCTAAGATGGAAGGCAGGCAGACACAAAGCCACATAGCTTTCCAAACGACTCCCAAATACGATCCAGGGATCCCAAGTGGATCCATAAAGGGAGGCAGAAAACATGCGACTGCGACCGATTACAGAGGGTTTATGAAAGATTTCCCATGAGGTGAAAGAAAGCAACATAAACCATACATCAAATACATCCCTCTGACAAGCACGGTACTCTGAGGGGAACCGGGCCTCAACATAAACTGTAAACCCCTTTCTCTGAAGAATCACATGCACATCTTTCTTCTTCAACCACCTCCAGCAGAGGCAAAGTAAAGACGCAGGTATGTGTGAGGCGTTTTATAGGGCTCTTGGGGTTTGGGAATCTTTGCCTCTTCCTAGTGGTAGAGCAAAGAGTAATTCCCATGAGTAATGGATCGTAGACTCTCACCACCTGTATAAAAGAACAAGAATCACAAACCATACCTCATTTACCTCCCTCTGACAAGCATTGTACTCAGAGGGGAATCTGGGCCTCAATAAAGACTGAAAATCCCTCTCTCTGAAGAATCAAATACACATCTTCAGTCTTCAACCACCTCCGGCGGAGGCAAGTGTGAGGTGGGAGGGGTTTTATAGGAATCTTTGCCTCCTCCTAAAGGTAGAGAAGAGTAATTCCCAGGAGTAATGGATAGTGGACTCTCACCACCTTTAAGAAATAAAATTGTGTTTTATGTCTATTTAACTCTTTTCACTTTCTTAGCATATGGCAGTTAGTAAACTAAAGTCCATAATGCAAAAATTACGAACTATGGCATGTAATTTATGCATGTATAGTAATATAATAGTAACTTTATTCAACAGAAAACTAAAGAGACCACAGTTTTTCCTCCACTAGCCCACTTTAGTACAGAATTCTGTAAATAAATGGATTTCTTTGAAACGATAACAGAATCACACAACTGGATATAAAGAGCAAAATTCAAGTGCAATTAATTGCTTCTTAAGAAGACCAATTCTTTAATGCTTATAATCTTTGAATAAGGAAAGATGTGTGTGTATGACGCTATAAACTGTTACAATGGTAGTTAATCTGTTAGGTAGTTATTGTGATAACTAAGTTTTATAAAAACAAAATTTATGCTTACCTGAAATTTATTTCTCTTGTGGTGTATCCAGTCCACCGATCATCCATTACTTGTGGGATATTCTCCTTCCCAACAGGAAGCTGCAAGAGGATCACCCACAGCAGAGCTGTCTATATAGCTCCTCCTCTAACTGACACTCCCAGTCATTCGACCGAAGATAAGCAAGAGAAAGGAGAAACCATAGGGTGCAGCGGTGACTGTAGTTTAAAAATAAAACACACCTGCCTTAAAATGACAGGGCGGGCCGTGGACTGGATACACCACAAGAGAAATATTTATCAGGTAAGCATAAATTTTGTTTTCTCTTGTAAGGTGTATCCAGTCCACGGATCATCCATTACTTGTGGGATACCAATACCAAAGCTATAGGACACGGATGAAGGGAGGGACAAAGCAGGTGCTTAAACGGAAGGCACCACTGCCTGCAAAACCTTTCTCCCAAAAATAGCCTCCGAAGAAGCAAAAGTATCAAATTTATAGAATTTTGAAAAAGTATACAGCGAAGACCAAGTCGCCGCCTTACAAATCTGTTCAACAGAAGCCTCATTCTTAAAAGCCCATGTGGAAGCTACCGCTCTAGTAGAATGAGCTGTAATCCTTTCAGGAGGCTGCTGGCCAGCAGTCTCATAAGCTAAGCGTATTATACTCCTTAGCCAAAAAGAAAGAGAAGTTGCCGAAGCCTTTTGGCCTCTCCTCTGTCCAGAGTAGACAACAAACAATGCAGATGTTTGACGAAAATCTTTAGTAGCTTGTAAATAAAACTTTAAAGCACGAACCACGTCAAGATTGTGTAAAAGACGTTCCTTCTTTGAAGAAGGATTAGGACACAGTGACGGTACAACAATCTCCTGATTGATATTTTTATTAGATACCACCTTAGGTAGAAAACCAGGTTTGGTACGTAACACTACCTTATCGGAATGAAAAATGAGATAAGGAGAATCACATTGTAAAGCAGATAACTCCGAAACTCTCCGAGCCGAGGAGATAGCTACTAAAAACAAAAAATTCCAAGATAAGAGCTTAATATCTATGTAATGCAAGGGTTCAAACGGAACCCCTTGAAGAACCTTAAGAACTAAATTTAAACTCCAAGGCGGAGCAACAGGTTTAAACACAGGCTTAATTCTGACTAAAGCCTGACAAAACACCTGCACGTCTGGAACCTCAGCCAGACGTTTGTGCAAAAGAATAGACAGAGCAGAAATCTGTCCCTTTAAGGAACTTGCTGACAAACCCTTCTCCAATCCATCTTGGAGAAAGGATAATATCCTAGGAATCCTGACCTTACTCCATGAGTAACCCTTGGATTCACACCAATGAAGATATTTACACCATATCTTATGATAGATTTTCCTGGTGACAGGCTTTCGCGCCTGTATTAAGGTATCAATGGCCGACTCAGAGAAACCACGCTTTGATAAAATCAAGCGTTCAATCTCCAAGCAGTCAGCCGCAGAGAAATTAGATTTGGATTGTTGAAAGGACCCTGAAGTAGAAGGTCCTGCCTCAGAGGCAGAGTCCATGGTGGAAAGAATGACATGTCCACCAGATCTGCATACCAAGTCCTGCGTGGCCACGCAGGTGCTATCAAAATCACAGATGCTCTCTCCTGCTTGACCTTGGCAATCAGACGAGGGAGCAGAGGAAACGGTGGAAACACATAAGCCAGGTTGAAGGACCAAGGCGCTGCTAGAGCATCTATCAGCGCTGCCTTGGGATCCCTGGACCTGGATCCGTAACAAGGAAGCTTGGCGTTCTGGCGAGACGCCATGAGATCTAGTTCTGGTTTGCCCCAACATTGAATCAACTGTGCAAACACCTCCGGATGGAGCTCCAACTCCCCCGGGTGAAAAGTCTGTCGACTTAGAAAATCCGCCTCCCAGTTCTCTACTCCTGGGATATGGATAGCTGATAGGTGGCAAGAGTGAATCTCTGCCCAACGAATTATCTTTGAAACCTCCAACATCGCTAGGGAACTCCTTGTTCCCCCTTGATGGTTGATGTAAGCTACAGTCGTGATGTTGTCCAACTGAAATCTGATGAACCTCACTGCCGCTAGCTCAGGCCAAGCCTGAAGAGCATTGAATATCGCTCTTAGTTCCAGAATGTTTATCGGAAGGAGAGCCTCCTCCTGAGTCCATGACCCCTGAGCCTTCAGAGAGTTCCAGACTGCCCCCCAGCCCAGAAGGCTGGCATCTGTTACCATTGTCCAATCTGGCCTGCGGAAGGTCATACCTTTGGACAGATGGACTTGACAGAGAAGAGAATCCCTGGTCTCTTGATCCAATTTAGTAGAGGGGACAAATCTGTGTAATCCCCATTCCACTGACTGAGCATGCAGAGTTGCAGCGGTCTGAGATGTAGGCGGGCAAACGGCACTATGTCCATTGCTGCTACCATTAAGCCGATTACTTCCATACAATGAGCCACCGAAGGGCGAGAAGTAGAATAAAGAACACGGCAGGAATTTAGAAGTTTTGACAACCTGGCCTCTGTCAGGTAAATCCTCATTTCTACAGAATCTATCAGAGTTCCCAGGAAGGAAACTCTTGTGAGAGGGGATAGAGAACTCTTCTTTTTGTTCACTTTCCACCCATGAGACCTCAGGAATGCCAGAACAATGTCCGTATGGGACTTGGCAATTTGGAAATTCAACGCCTGTATCAGAATGTCGTCTAAGTAAGGGGCTACTGCTATGCCCCGTGGCCTTAGGACCGCCAGAAGTGACCCCAGAACCTTTGTAAAGATTCTTGGTGCCGTAGCTAACCCAAAGGGAAGAGCCACAAACTGGTAATGCCTGTCTAGGAAGGCGAACCTGAGAAACGGATGATGATCTTTCTGTATCGGAATGTGAAGATAAGCATCCTTTAAGTCCACGGCAGTCATGTATTGACCCTCCTGGATCATAGGTAGGATGGTTCGAATAGTCTCCATCTTGAAAGATGGGACCCTGAGAAATTTGTTTAGGATCTTGAGATCTAAGATTGGTCTGAAGGTTCCCTCTTTCTTGGGAAACACAAATAGATTTGAATAGAATCCTTGCCCCTGTTCCTCCTTTGGAACTGGGTGGATCACTCCCATAACTAGGAGGTCTTGAACACAATGTAAGAATGCCTCTCTCTTTATCTGGTCTGCAGATAATTGTGAAAGGTGAAATCTTCCTTTTGGGGAAGAAGCTTTGAAGTCCAGAAGATATCCCTGGGACACAATTTCCAATGCCCAGGGATCCTGGACGTCTCTTGCCCAAGCCTGGGCGAAGAGAGAAAGTCTGCCCCCTACTAGATCCGTTACCGGATCGGGGGCCAATCTTTCATGCTGTCTTGGAGGCAGCAGCAGGCTTCTTGGCCTGTTTACTTTTGTTCCAAGCCTGGTTAGGTCTCCAGACCGGCTTGGACTGGGCAAAATTTCCCTCTTTGTATTAGAGGAAGATGATGCCGCCCTCGTCTTAAAGTTTCGAAAGGCACGAAAATTAGTTTGTTTGGTCCTTAATTTGTTAGACCTATCCTGAGGAAGGACATGACCTTTTCCTCCAGTAATATCAGAAATGATCTCCTTCAGTCCAGGCCTGAATAGGGTCTGCCCCTTGAAGGGAATATTGAGAAGTTTAGACTTTGAAGTAACGTCAGCTGACCAGGATTTAAGCCATAGCGCCCTACGCGCCTGAATAGCAAAACCTGAGTTCTTAGCCGTTAGTTTAGTTAAATGAACAACGGCGTCACAAACAAATGAATTGGCTAGCTTAAGCGCTTTAAGCTTGTCAAGTATATCATCCAATGGAGTTTCTACCTGTAAGGCCTCTTCCAGAGACTCGAACCAGAAGGCCGCAGCAGCAGTGACCGGGGCAATGCATGCAAGAGGCTGGAGAATAAAACCTTGTTGAATAAACATTTTCTTAAGGTAACCCTCTAACTTTTTATCCATTGGATCTAGGAAAGCACAACTGTCCTCGACAGGGATAGTTGTACGCTTAGCTAGGGTAGAAACTGCTCCCTCCACCTTAGGGACCGTTTGCCATAAGTCCCGTGTAGCGGCATCTATTGGAAACATTTTCTTAAAAATAGGAGGGGGAGAGAACGGTACACCTGGTCTATCCCATTCCTTAGTAATAATTTCTGAAAACCTTTTAGGTATTGGAAAAACATCAGTGTAAACAGGCACTGCATAGTATTTATCCAATCTACACAATTTCTCTGGCACTATAATGGTGTCACAGTCATCCAGAGTAGCTAAAACCTCCCTGAGCAACACGCGGAGGTGTTCAAGCTTAAATTTAAATGTTGACATATCAGAATCAGGTTGAAGCATGTTCCCTGAGTCAGAAAAATCATCCACAGAAAGAAGCTCTCCTGCCTCAGCTTCTGCATTTTGTGAGGGGATATCAGACATAGCTACTAAAACGTCAGAGTGCTCTGTATTTTTTCTAGCCCCAGAGCTGTCTCGCTTTCCTTGTAACCCTGGTAGTTTGGACAATACCGCTGTAAGGGTATGATCCATAACTGCCGCCATGTCTTGTAAGGTAAATGCCATGGGCGCGCTAGATGTACTTGGCGCCTCTTGAGCGGGAGTCAAAGGTTCTGACACGTGGGGCGAGTTAGTCGGCATAACTTCCCCCTTGTCAGTTTCCTCTGGTGATAAATCTTTTAAAGACAGAATATGATCTTTATAACTTAAAGTAAAATCAGTACATTTGGTACACATTCTAAGAGGGGGTTCCACAATGGCTTCTAAACATAATGAACAAGGAGTTTCCTCTATGTCAGACATGTTTAAACAAACTAGCAATGAGACCAGCAAGCTTGGAAAACACTTTGATAAATTTAAACAAGCAAAAAATAATAACGGTACTGTGCCTTTAAGAGAAACAAATTTTGTCAGAAATTGAAAAACAGTGATAAAAAGCAGTAAATCTCACAAAATTTTTACAGTGTGTATAATAGACTAACAGAGCATTGCACCCACTTGCAAATGGATGATTAACCCCTTAGTTTCAAAACCTGCCCATATAACGACTTTGAAAGGCACAAAAACCCTTTAGAGAGGTCCTAAGTGTTCAGGGGACTCCTTCAGGGAAACTGGATGTCTCAAGCTGCAAAATCTAATGCGCATTTAGGCGCGAAAATAGGCCCCTCCCAACCTGTATTCACAGTGAGAGGGCCTAACAAAACTATCCCTAGGCAAAATCTAGCCAGCCATGTGGAAAAAACTGGGCCCCAATAAAGTTTTATCACCAATATGTATAAAAAAACGTTTAAACACTTCCAGCAAACGTTTTATTTTTCAGTAATGTGAGAAAGTAATAAGAATATTACCTTTTACAGCAAGCATGATACTAGTCGTTATTAAATCACTGTAATCAGGCTTACCTTAAACAAAATCCGGTATTAACAGCATTTTCTAGCATATTAATTTCTCTAGAAAAATTTAAACTGCACATACCTCATAGCAGGAGACCCTGCACGCCATTCCCCCAGCTGAAGTTACCTCTCTCTTCAGTTATGTGTGATAACAGCAATGGATCTTAGTTACAACCTGCTAAGATCATCAAAGACCACAGGCAGATTCTTCTTCTACTTTCTGCCTGAGGTGACTGAAGTTTTAAATCAAAAAATATAATCTGTCTTAAAATGACAGGGCGGACCATGAACTCGTCGTATCATAGAAGAAATCAATTTATCAGGTAAGCATACATTTACTTTTCTTCTATAAGATACGACGAGTCCACGGATTCATCCTTTACTTGTGGGATACAATACCAAAGCTACAGGACACGGATGAACGGGAGGGACAAGACAGATGCCTAAACAGAAGGCACCACTACTTGAAGAACTTTTCTCCCAAAAATAGCCTCCGAAGAAGCAAAAGTATCAAATTTGTAAAATTTGGAAAAGGTAGGAAGGGAAGACCAAGACACAGCCTTACAAATCTGTTCAACAGAAGCATCGTTTTTAAAAGCCCATGTGGAAGCCACCGCTCTAGTAAAGTGGGCTGTAATCCTTTCAGGAGGCTGCTGTCCAGCAGTCTCGTATGCAAACCGGATGATGCTTTTCAGCCAAAAAGAAAGAGAGGTAGCCGTAGCTTTTTGACCTCTACGTTTTCCAGAATAGACAACAAACAGAGAAGATGTTTGACGGAAATCTTTGATCGCTTGCAAGTAAAACTTCAAAGCACGAACCACGTCCAAGTTGTGTAACAGACGCTCCTTCTTAGAAGAAGGGTTAGGACACAGAGAAGGAACAACAATTTCCTGATTAATATTCTTATTAGTAACAACCTTAGGAAGGAATCCAGGTTTGGTACGCAAAACCACCTTATCGGAATGGAAAACAAGATAAGGCGAGTCGCATTGCAATGCAGATAGTTCAGAAACTCTTCGAGCCGAAGAGATAGCAACTAAAAACAGAACTTTCCAAGATAGAAGCTTAATATCTATGGAATGCATAGGTTCAAACGGAACCCCTTGAAGAACTTTAAGAACTAAATTCAAACTCCATGGCGGAGCAACAGGTTTAAACACAGGATTGATTGAAACTAAAGCCTGACAAAACGACTGAACGTCTGGAACATCTGCCAGACGCTTGTGCAGTAAAATTGATAAAGCAGATATCTGTCCCTTTAGGGAACTAGCTGATAACCCCTTCTCCAATCCTTCTTGGAGAAAGGACAAAATCCTAGGAAACCTGATCTTACTCCATGAGTAGCCTTTGGATTCACACCAATAAAGATATTTACGCCATATCTTATGGTAAATTTTCCTAGTGACAGGCTTTCGAGCCTGAATCAAGGTATCTATGACCGACTCAGAGAATCCATGCTTAGATAAAATCAAGCGTTCAATCTCCAGGCAGTCAGCCGCAGAGAAACTAGATTTGGATGTTGGAACGAACCTTGAATGAGAAGGCCCTGTCTCAGTGGCAGTGTCCACGGTGGACCACCAGGTTTGCATACCAAGTCCTGCGTGGCTACGCAGGTGCTATCAAATCACAGAAGCCCTCTCCTGTTTGATTCTGGCAATCAGACGAGGAAGGAAAAGGAAATGGTGGGAACACATAAGCCAGGTTGAACGACCAAGGTACTGCTAGAGCATCTATCAGTACTGCTTGGAGATCCCTTGATCTGGACCCGTAACAAGGAAGTTTGGCATTCTGACGAGATGCCATCAGATCCAATTCTGGTGTGCCCCATTGATGAATCAATTGTGCAAACACTTCCGGATGGAGCTCCCACTACCCCGGATGAAAAGTCTGACGACTTAGAAAATCCGCTTCCCTGTTCTCCACTCCTGGGATATAGATTGCTGATAGATGGCAAGAGTGAGTCTCTGCCCATCGAATTATTTTGGAAACCTCTATCATCGCTAGAGAACTCTTTGTTCCCCCCTGATGATTGATATATGCTACAGTCGTGATATTGTCCGACTGGAATTTTATGAATCTGGCGAAGCCAGCTGAGGCCACGCCTGAAGCGCGTTGAATATCGCTCTCAGTTCTAGAATATTTATTGGAAGGAGAGCCTCCTCCTGAGTCCACACACCCTGTGCTTTCAGTGAATTCCAGACTGCACCCCAGCCCAATAGGCTGGCGTCCGTCGTCACTATGACCCATGCTGGCCTGCGGAAACACATTCCCTGGGAAAGATGATCCTGTGACAACCACCAAAGAAGAGAGTCTCTGGTCTCTTGATCCAGATTTATCTGAAAAGATAAATTTGCATAATCCCCATTCCGCTGTATGAGCATGCATAGTTGCAGTGGTCTGAGATGCAAGCGAGCAAACGGAATTATGTCCATTGCCGCTACCATTAGTCCAATTACCTCCATACACTGAGCCACTGATGGCCGAGGAATGGAATGAAGTGCTCGGCAGGTGGTTAAGATCTTTGATTTTCTGACCTCCGTCAGAAAAACTTTCATGTTTACCGAACCAGGAATTGAACTCTTGTGAGACGGATAAGTGAACTCTTCTTTGCGTTCACCTTCCACCCGTGAGATCTTAGAAAAGCAAACACGATGTCCGTGTGAGATTTGGCTAGTTGGTAAGTTGACGCCTGAATTAAGATATCGTCCAGATAAGGCCTTAGAACCGCCAAAAGGGACTCTAGCACTTTTGTGAAAATTCTGGGAGCTGTGGCCAACCCGAAGGGAAGAGCGACAAACTGGTAATGCTTGTCCAGGAAGGCGAACCTGAGGAACTGGTGATGATCTTTGGGGATAGGAATGTGAAGATACGCATCCTTCAAATCCACGGTGGTCATATATTGACCCTCCTGGATCATTGGTAAAATAGTTCGAATGGTCTCCATCTTGAAGGAGACCATTTGGGAACCACGAACAGATTGGAGTAAAACCCCTGCCCCTGTTCTGCTTTTGGAACTGGGCAGATTACACCCATAGTATATAGGTCTTCTACACAGCGTAAGAACGCCTCTCTTTTTGTCTGGTTTACAGACAACCGTGAAAGATGAAATCTCCCCTTTGGAGAAGAATCTTTGAATTCTAGAAGATACCCCTGGGCCACAATTTCTAATGCCCAGGAATCCTGAACGTCTCTTGCCCAAGCCTGAGCGAAGAGAGAAAGTCTGCCCCCCCACTAGATCCGGTCCCGGATCGGGGGCTGCCCCTTCATGCTGTCTTGGTAGCAGCAGCGGGCTTCTTGGCCTGTTTACCTTTATTCCAGGTCTAATTAGGTCTCCAGACAGACTTGGATTGAGCAAAATTCCCCTCCTGCTTTGTGGCAGGGGAGGAGGTAGCGGGACCACCTTTGAAGTTTCGAAATGAACGAAAATTATTCTGTTTGGCCCTCATTCTATTTGTCTTATCCTGAGGAAGGGCATGGCCTTTTCCTCCAGTGATGTCGGAAATGATCTCCTTCAGTTTAGGCCCAAATAGGGTCTTACCCTTGAAAGGAATAGCTAATAGCTTAGATTTTGATGACACATCAACAGACCAGGACTTAAGCCATAACGCTCTACGCGCCAAAATGGCAAAACCTGAATTCTTTGCCGCTAATTTAGCCAGTTGAAAAGGGGCATCTGTAATAAAAGAATTAGCTAGCTTGAGAGCCTTAATTCTATCTAAAATCTCATCCAATGGGGTCTCAACCTTAAAAGCCTCCTCAAGAGCCTTGAACCAAAAAGCAGCTGCAGTAGTTACAGTAACAATGCACGCTATAGGTTGCAGAAGAAAACCCTGATGAATAAATATTTTCTTTAGAAGACCCTCTAATTTTTTATCCATAGGATCTTTGAAAGCACAACTGTCCTCAATATATATATACCTAGTTGTACGCTTAGATAGGGTCGAAACAGCTCCCTCCACCTTAGGGACCGTCTGCCACGAATCCCGAATGGTGTCAGATATGGGAAACATTTTCTTAAAAGTAGGAGGGGGAGAGAACGGAATGCCTGGTCTATCCCATTCCTTAGTAACAATGTCCGAAATCCTCTTAGGGACCGGAAAAACATTAGTGTAAGAAGGAACCTCTAGAGTCATCCAGAATCACTAAAACCTCCCTGAGTAACAAGCGGTGGTGTTCAAGCTTAAACTTAAAAGCCGTCATATCTGAGTCTGAGGGAACATCTTTTCTGAATCAGAAAGCTCTCCCTCAGACAGCAATTCCCCTACCCCCAATTCAGAGCATTGTGAGTGTAGATCGGAGATGGCTAATAAAGCGTCAGAGGGCTCAGCATTTACTCTCATACCGGACCTACTGCGCTTACCCTGCAAACTAGGCAGTTTAGATAATACCTCTGTGAGGGTAGTAGACATAACTGCGGCCATATCTTGCTGGGTAAAAGAATTAGACGCACTAGAAGTACTTGGTGTCGCTTGTGCGGGCGTTAAAGGTTGTGACACTTGGGGAGAAGTAGATGGCAAAACCCGATTCTCTTCTGACTGAGAATCATCCTGCTACATACTTTTATCAGCTAAAATATGTTCTTTGCAATGTAAGGCCCTTTCAGTACATGAGGGTCACATTTTAAGTGGGGGTTCCACAATGGCTTCTAAACACATGGAACAACATAATTTATGTAAGAACTTACCTGATAAATTCATTTCTTTCATATTAGCAAGAGTCCATGAGCTAGTGACGTATGGGATATACATTCCTACCAGGAGGGGCAAAGTTTCCCAAACCTTAAAATGCCTATAAATACACCCCTCACCACACCCAC
The DNA here is from genome assembly GCF_027579735.1 of Bombina bombina. Lineage (NCBI taxonomy): Eukaryota > Metazoa > Chordata > Amphibia > Anura > Bombinatoridae > Bombina > Bombina bombina. The sequence continues at coordinate 761,405,700 of NC_069501.1, forward strand.
AATTCAGTTTAACGAATAGCCAAGAAGTGGGGTGATAAGAAAAAAATGCGAAAGCATATAAAATAAGGAATTGGAATAATTGTGCTTTATACAAAAAAATCATAACCACCACAAAAAAAGGGCGGGCCTCATGGACTCTTGCTAATATGAAAGAAATGAATTTATCAGGTAAGTTCTTACATAAATTATGTTTTCTTTCATGTAATTAGCAAGAGTCCATGAGCTAGTGACGTATGGGATAATGACTACCCAAGATGTGGATCTTTCCACACAAGAGTCACTAGAGAGGGAGGGATAAAATAAAGACAGCCAATTCCTGCTGAAAATAATCCACACCCAAAATAAAGTTTAATGAAAAAACATAAGCAGAAGATTCAAACTGAAAACGCTGCCTGAAGTACTTTTCTACCAAAAACTGCTTCAGAAGAAGAAAATACAACAAAATGGTAGAATTTGGTAAAAGTATGCAAAGAGGACCAAGTTGCCGCTTTGCAAATCTGATCAACCGAAGCTTCATTCCTAAACGCCCAGGAAGTAGAAACTGACCTAGTAGAATGAGCTGTAATCCTATGAAGCGGAGTCTTACCCGACTCAACATAGGCAAGATGAATTAAAGATTTCAACCAAGATGCCAAAGAAATGGCAGAAGTTTTCTGGCCTTTCTAAAACCGGAAAAGATAACAAATAAACTTGAAGTCTTTCGGAAAGACTTAGTAGCTTCAACATAATATTTCAAAGCTCTAATAACATCCAAAGAATGCAACGATTTCTCCTTAGAATTCTTAGGATTAAGACATAATGAAGGAACCACAATGTCTCTACTAATGTTGTTGGAATTCACAACTTAGGTAAAAATTCAAAAGAAGTTCGCAACACCGCCTTATCCTGATGAAAAATCAGAAAAGGAGACTCACAAGAAAGAGCAGATAATTCAGAAACTCTTCTGGCAGAAGAGATGGCCAAAAGGAACAACACTTTCCAAGAAAGTAATTTAATATCCAATGAATGCATAGGTTCAAATGGAGGAGCTTGAAAAGCCCCCAGAACCAAATTCAAACTCCAAGGAGGAGAAATTGACTTAATGACAGGCTTTATACGAACCAAAGCTTGTACAAAACAATGAATATCAGGAAGAATAGCAATCTGTCTGTGAAAAAGAACAGAAAGAGCAGAGATTTGACCTTTCAAGGAACTTGCGGACAAACCCTTATCTAAACCATCCTGAAGAAACTGTAATATTCTCGGTATTCTAAAAGAATGCCAAGAAAAATGATGAGAAAGACACCAAGAAATATAAGTCTTCCAGACTCTATAATATATCTCTCTGGATACAGATTTACGAGCCTGTAACATAGTATTAATCACAGAGTCAGAGAAACCTCTTTGACCAAGAATCAAGCGTTCAATCTCCATACCTTTAAATTTAAGGACTTCAGATCCTGATGGAAAAAAGGACCTTGAGACAAAAGGTCTGGTCTTAACGGAAGAGTCCACGGTTGGCAAGAGGCCATCCGGACAAGATCCGCATACCAAAACCTGTGAGGCCATGCCGGAGCTACCAGCAGAACAAACGAACATTCCTTCAGAATCTTGGAGATTACTCTTGGAAGAAGAACTAGAGGCGGAAAGATATAGGCAGGATGATACTTCCAAGGAAGTGATAATGCATCCACTGCCTCCGCCTGAGGATCCCGGGATCTGGACAGATACCTGGGAAGTTTCTTGTTTAGATGAGAAGCCATCAGATCTATTTCTGGAAGTTCCCACATTTGAACAATCTGAAGAAATACCTCTGGGTGAAGAGACCATTCGCCCGGATGCAACGTTTGGCGACTGAGATAATCCGCTTTCCAATTGTCCATACCTGGGATATGAACCGCAGAGATTAGACAGGAGCTGGATTCCGCCCAAACCAAAATTCGAGATACTTCTTTCATAGCCAGAGGACTGTGAGTCCCTCCTTGATGATTGATGTATGCCACAGTTGTGACATTGTCTATCTGAAAACAAATGAACAACTCTCTCTTGAGAAGAGGCCAAGACTGAAGAGCTCTGAAAATTGCACGGAGTTCCAAAATATTGATCGGAAATCTCACCTCCTGAGATTCCCAAACCCCTTGTGCCGTCAGATACCCCCACACAGCTCCCCAACCTGTAAGACTTGCATCTGTTGAGATTATAGTCCAGGTCGGAAGAACAAAGAAGCCCCCTGAACTAAACGATGGTGATCTGTCCACCATGTCAGAGAGTGTTGTAAAATCGGTTTAAAGATATTAATTGAGATATCTTTGAGTAATCCCTGCACCATTGGTTCAGCATACAGAGCTGAAGAGGTCGCATGTGAAAACGAGCAAAGGAGATCGCATCTGATGCGGCAGTCCTAAGACCCAACATTTCCATGCATAAGGCTACCAAAGGGAATGATTGTGACTGAAGGTTTTGACAAGCTGATATCAATGTTAAACTTCTCTTGTCTGACAAGGACAGAGTCATAGACACTGAATTTATCTAGAAACCTAAAAAGGTTACCCTTGTCTGAGGAATCAATGAACTGAATGGTAAATTGATCCTCCAACCATGAATTTGAAGAAACAACACAAGTCGATTCGTATGAGATTCTTCGAAAATGAGAAGACTGAGCAAGTACCAAGATATCGTCCAAATAAGGAAATACCAAAACCCTATTCTCTGATTACAGAAAAAAGGGGCACCGAGAACCTTTGAAAAAAATTCTTGGAACTGAGGCTAGGCCAAACGGTAGAGCCACAAAACTGGTAATGCTTGTCTAAAAAAGAGAATCTCAGACACTAAAAGTGATCTGGATGAATCGGAATATGCAGATACACATCCTGTAAATCTATTGTAGACATATAATGCCCTTGCTAAACAAAAGGCAGGATAGTCCTACAGTAACCATCTTGAATGTTGGTATCCTAACATAACGATTCAATAATGACAGATCCGGAACTGGTCTGAAGGAATTGACCTTCTTTGGTACAAATGAAGAGATAAAATAAAACCCCAGCCCCTGTTCCAGAACTGGAACTGGCATAAATACTCCAGCCAACTCTAGATCTGAAACACATAACAGAAATGCTGAGCCTTTGCTGTGTTAACTGGGACATGGGAAAGAAAATAATCTCTTAGCAGGAGGCCTTAACTTGAAGCCAATTCTGTACCTTTCTGAAACAATGTTTCTGAAACCAGAGATTAAGAACGGAATTGATCCAAATTTCTTTGAAGAAAACGTAATCTGCCCCATACCAGCTGAGCTGGAATAAGGGCCGCACCTTCATAGGTACTTAGGAGCTGGCTATAGGTTTCTATAAGGCTTGGATATATTCCAAACTGGAAATAGTTTCCAAACTGATACCGCTCCTGAGGATGAAGGATCAGGCTTTTGTTCCTTGTGAGGAAAGGAACTAAAATGATTATTTACCCTGGAAAGAAAGGGAAAGCAAAGATGACTTAGAAGACATGTCAGTATTCCAAGTTTAATCCATAAAGCTTCTCTAGCTAAAATAGCTAGAGACATATACCTGACATCAACTCTAATGATATCAAAAGATGGTATCACCAATAAAATTATTAGCATGTTATAGAATAATAATAATGCTATAAAATTATGATCTGATACTTGTTGCGCTAAAGCTTCTAATCAAAAAGTTGAAGCTGCAGCAACATCCGCTAAAAATATAGCAGGTCTAAGAAGATTACCTGAACATAAGTAAGCTTTTCTTAGAAAGGATTCAATTTTCCTATCTAAAGGATCCTTAAATGAAGTACTATCTGCCGTAGGAATAGTAGTACATTAGCAGGAGTAGAGATAGCCCCATAACCTTAGGGATTTTTGTCTCAAAAAACTCTAATCTGTCAGATGGCACAGGATATAATTTGCTTAAACGTCTAGAAGGAGTAAATAAATTACCCAAATTATTCCATTCCCTGGAAATTACTTCAGAAATAGCATCAGGGAGATAAAACACTTCTGGAATAACTACAGGAGATTTAAAAACCTTATTTAAACGTTTACATTTAGAATCAAGAGGACCAGAATCCTCTATTTCTAATGCAAATAACACTTCTTTAAGTAAAGAACGAATAAATTCCATCTTGAACAAATACAAAGATTTATCAGCATCAACTTCTGAGACAGAAACCTCTGAACCAGAAGAACCATTATCAGTATCAGAATGATGATGTTCATTTAAAAATTCATCTGAAAAAAGAGAAGTTTTAAAAGACTTTTATGTATACTAGAAGGAGAAATAACAGACATAGCCTTCTTAATGGATTTAAAAAATAAAATCTCTTATGTTATCAGGAACACTCTGAAAATTAGATGTTGACGGAACAGCAACAGGTAATGTAACAGTACTAAAGGAAATTTTATCTGCATTAATAAGTTTGACATGACATGCAATACAAATAACAGCTGGAGAAACAGATACCAAAAGTTTATAGCAGATACACTTAGCTTGGTAGCTCCAGCACTATGCAGTGATTTTCCTGAAGTAACTTCTGACTCAGTTGCAACGTGGAACATCTTGCAATATGTAAAAGAAAAAACAACATATAAAGCAAAATTGATCAAATTCCTTAAATGACAGTTTCAGGAATGGGAAAAAATGCCAAAGAACAAGCTTCTAGCAACCAGAAGCAATAAAAAATGAGACTTAAATAATGTGGAGACAAAAGTGACGCCCATATTTTTTCGCGCCAAATAAGACGCCCACATTATTTGGCGCCTAAATGCTTTTTGGCGCCAAAAATGACGCCACATCCGGAACGCCGACATTTTTGGCGCAAAATAACGTCAAAGAATGACGCAACTTCCGGCGACACGTATGACGCCGGAAACGGAAATAGAATTTTTGCGCCAAAAAAGTCCGCGCCAAGAATGACGCAATAAAATGAAGCATTTTCAGCCCCCGCGAGCCTAACAGCCCACAGGGAAAAATTCAAATTTTAAGGTAAAAAATGTTAAATTAAAATGCATTATCCCAAATATGAAACTGACTGTCTGAAAAATAAGGAAAGTTGAACATTCTGAGTCAAGGCAAATAAATGTTTGAATACATATATTTAGAACATTATAAACAAAGTGCCCAACCATAGCTAGGAGTGTCACAGAAAATAAGACTTACTTACCCCAGGACACTCATCTACATATAGCAGATAGCCAAACCAGTACTGAAACGAGAATCAGCAGAGGTAATGGTATATATAAGAGTATATCGTCGATCTGAAAAGGGAGGTAAGAGATGAATCTCTACGACCGATAACAGAGAACCTATGAAATAGACCCCTTAGAAGGAGATCACTGCATTCAAATAGGCAATACTCTCCTCACATCCCTCTGACATTCACTGCACGCTGAGAGGAAAACCGGGCTCCAACTTGCTGCGGAGCGCATATCAACGTAGAATCTAGCACAAACTTACTTCACCACCTCCATCGGAGGCAAAGTTTGTAAAACTGAATTGTGGGTGTGGTGAGGGGTGTATTTATAGGCATTTTAAGGTTTGGGAAACTTTGCCCCTCCTGGTAGGAATGTATATCCCATACGTCACTAGCTCATGGACTCTTGCTAATTACATGAAAGAAATTGGCTTTCCTCAATGTCAGACAAGTTAAACAGGCTAGTAATGACCTCAGACAGGCTTGAAAACACTTTATTTAGTGAAAAAATAACAATCTTAAAAAATGGTACTGCGCCTTTAAGAGGAAAAAAAAGCATACCATTTTTCCAAAACTGCTTAAAAACAATCAAATTGTCCTAATTTTATGGTAGAAGCATCCCAATTCTGCAGCTAAGTTTGCCCCACAAGGAAAGGAACACTTAACCCTTATAAGAAAAAAACGGAAAAATACAAAACGTTTATTTCAATAAAAAGCTACCTGCCCTCAGGGGTCTGTAAAACAGTGTTAAACCTTCGTTTTGGCCCAATACAGCTCACAAAGGCCCACTTGATCTGGAGCTTGCTTGAGAAAAACAACTGCGCAACTGAGGCGCGAAAATAGGCCCCGTCCATCTCACTCGATGCCTCACAGCCCAAATTAACCGCACCAGAGCGGTCTAAAAACCTAGCCATGTGGGTTCATAAACCCAGAAATGAAGCCATGTGTACACTTAATAAAAAAAACGTCTCTTCCTTTAAAAACATTAACTGCACTCCCAAACATGTAAACGTTTGCCCACAAACATTCAAACGTCAGTGTCAACCATTTTTATATAGCCCATATATGCAAGCTCAGTAATACCCCTCTTTATACTTTAGGATTACTGCTTACCCTCTCCCTCATGGGGATACTGTCAGCCAATTCTGAAATAATACAGTCTCTCCAGAAAAAAAATGACTCAACATACCTCACTGCTTATAGCATGAAAAACGTTCCTCACACTGAAGTTTCTTAAATACTCCTCAGTCATTCTGTGGGAACTGCACTGGATCTTAGTAACAACGGCTAAGATCATCAGCCTCCAGGCAGAAGTCTTCATCCATCTGCTGCCTGAGGGAAAATAGTACACACCGGTACCATTTAAAATAAAAAACTCTTGCTTGAAGAAAATAAAAACTAACATTTTATCACCTCTTTCACTTTACCCTTCCTAGTACTTAGAGTAGGCAAAGAGAATGACTGGGGGGTGGAGTCAAGGGAGGAGCTATATAGACAGCTCTGCTGTGGTGCTCTCTGCCACTTCCTGTTAGCAGGAGGATAATATCCCACAAGTAAAGGATGAATCCGTGGACTTGTTGTATCTTATAGAAGAAAACCTGATTGTTTTTTTTGGCACTAAGAGAATTGTAATTGACTTCAGAACAAAAATAGCCGAGTGGATTTAGCTAAACCTTTGTATGTAGAACATTTTAGTACCTATTGTGTGCTTTATTTTGTATTTTTTTTTTTTTTAGAATTGTGTAAAATTTAACTAACTTGAGATAATTACATGGTGATTTAACCTCTTGTTTTCCAGTAGCATATACAACATTGATTTTACCACTGATTTACCTTAACACAATAGCAATTAGCGAACTAATTTCTTGATTGCCAGTAACACTCCTCTGTACTGGGTGCCATTGTCCAACTGTCTGTGTTTTTTAAGGCATCATGTTTATATTCTTGATTCCCACATTTTGTAGAGCAAGTAAAATGCTAAGTAGTTCTTAAACATTGACCCTTCCCCACTCACATATTCAAGAGTGATAGACCTAACAATTTGCCAGGTATTATTATTATTGCTGACAAGGCAAGCCCCTTTTAATTAACTTAGGATGAAAAAATAATGATTTACAAGCTAATTGTTAAAAGGTAGAATATGAAGGCATAATACAAATGTTTTACTTACTTGTTACAGTGGCTTCACTCTTAGCTTGGAAGAGCTGAGTTTCTATCTTAGAAAGTTGTTGCTGTAGAGTCTCAACTGTCTTCCTATGATCTTCTTGAAAATGCCTTACTTGATCCTTGAAACTATTCCGCTGTGCCTCAATCTGCGCACTCATCTGGCTAACTGTTTGTGCATGTTCTGTCTTTAGTAGCATGTTTTCAGACTGAGCAGTGCAAAGTCTGAGGGGAAAAAAAGTCTCTATCCTGAGTTCAGTCTTAACATTTGGAATGGAACAAATGACATTAACTAAACTGTAAATAGTATAATAAAATAATCTTATAAAAACACAAATAATTTCAGAACAGGTCAATTACAGGTCTATTGTAAATTATTTTTTACAACGCAACAAGAAGCCATATGTTATGAGATTGAAAAATGAAGTAAGGATATGTGTGGGTTATCAAAGATGAATCACAAGAAATAACTTTCCTTCAAAAAAAGAAACAACAGAAGGGTGCCTCCTAGTGTAGTCAGTACATAAGTGTGAACAAAATCAATCAACAGGCTTGAATTATCATTTGCAATTATTGATATATGTATATTTGTACATATTTTGTAGAGCTTAGACTTTAGATCTTATATTAGGCGCTGCTTTAATCAAGTAGGTGATTCTACTACAAGTATATTATAAGCAGTTTCCATTTACTCACTAGGATCACAATATGCATTATGTTTATATGGATTGGACTGTTTAAATAACATCACATTATATATTGAGCTCTGATCTATGCTGTGAATACTGCTTGTTAATTAGACACCTGCTAACTGGGGAGGGTACTTGCCTATGATTTGTAATGGTATTATATATCTGAGACTCAAAGTGCTGTGAGTACTATATGCCTGAGGAAACGGCGCAGTACACGCCGAGAAACGCGTAGCAAATAGTACTTTTGTTTTTATATTTCATTGTACACTTTTATGCTTTTTTAAATACAAACTTTATTTTTATTATCAATTGAGCACTTTTTTGGAGTCTCTTTGTTTTACCTACCGCCTACGATTACTGGAGGTGCTTTGGAATAGTACACCAAGGATACCGATGTTTATGTGCACTATAAATGCGAGTACCCTTTTATACCTGGGTTAATATTGGGTTGAAAAAGCATCATTGATCTGCACCAGGAGTCACCCTTCTTTCCTTTTATCTTTAACTTTCATTTAAAGATACAGTATACTATAAAATTGTTTTTCCCTTAATGTGTTTCCAATTACTTTTTTTTTCCCAATTACTTTTTTTTTACCAGCTGCAGAGTATAAAATGTATGAGATTTACTTTTTAAGGCTTATTTGTGTATAAGAATTAGCTGATTTTGTGTTTTGAAGCCACAACCTAATAAAATGGGTTGAGCTTGTAGGTATAATCAGATCTCATTACTTTATCACATTGTATACATATACATGCTCCTTTATCTTATATCTGCCCATAAAACAATCACTAATACCTGAAGAGAACAATGGAAAATTAACATTGTATTACATTATCTCTTCTATAACCCACTGGGAGTGTAATTTAGTCTTCAGGCTGTAATTACACAGCTTCGTCTTGAGGCCAAAACCTTTCAGGATGGGTGGGGATACCACAGGCTAGATCAACTATTTCAAATGCCAATATAAAGCCAATGAAAATACTTGTAAACAATTTAATACACTCCAGCAGGTAAAGTGGATCATTGGGAACAAATTAAAGGGGAGAAATTTTTTGAAGTATACTGTCCCTTTAAATAAAAGGCTACTGTCCATACAAGAGCCAGAATCAGGTGATGGCTATAACTAATATTCACAAAAGGGTGAATAACTAAAACCACATATTAAAATACATAATCATACATCTACCCAGGGATATCATATTTATCTTTTGGAGTATAGTGCACAACATCAGTAGAGCGAAAAGAATACAAAACCCCTTGAGGGATAAATTATTATATAACAGACATCAGAGTAACTCACTTTTCTCGAAGCTCTGCCTCCTTTGCCACAGTCTCCTGTATCATTTTATTGTGACGCTCAAGCAGTATGTCATGTTCAGACTGCAAAGTCTGCAGCTCAGCTGCATTTAGCTGCAGGGTGTGCTGTGTGTCCAGTAATTTAGCTTTCAGTTGATCTAATGTTGTTTGCAGGTGCTCCCTGAAAGGAGTATAAAGCAAAAAAAATATATAAAACACAAAAATGGACTGCACTCTCAACCCAGACTGGGTACATAGCCCATAACACTGCAAATCTCACTGCCCCGTGTGCTCACCAGCACTCAAATTTAGCTGCACAGCTTTCAAAGACTCGGGCAGTTAACTCTAGCCAAGTCTGGGTGCAAGGCCCATAGAGAAAATTACAAAACAAAATTACTAACACAACACAGAAACTCTGGCACTCTCTTGCAAGCACACAGCTAGATTAAAAGCAGACAGCTAGATTAAAAGCAAAATGGAAGAGCTAGTTACAGCATTTTGCCAAAAGGCTATAGGCCAAGGACCACGTCAAAGTCTCTTCCTCCCTGGGTCCCTAACCTACAGTCACCCAATGCATGGCTTCAGTAAAACACACAGTGATATAAACAAGGGTGACACAAGCCCATTGACATTTTCATAGACACATTCAAAACATGAAAATGGATAGCACTATCAAGCGAGACAGGTACACATCCCATGACCCTACAAAGCTCACAGCCCTGGGTGCTCACCAGCTCTCACAGATAGCTGCACAGCTTTAAGGGACTTCAGCAGGTAAAGTGATGGTAAATCCTAAAATTATAAAAACACTAGAATTAACCATCACTAAAAACAAAGACCACCTTTATTTATCAGTTTAAAAAAAAAATGATGAAAAAGGTGCCTTTATTTCACCGGGGCTTCACTACTTAGCTAGGTGCATCTGGCGGCCTACGGCACTGCTCATTTTTTCAATGGGGTGACATATCCTACAGTATAATGACGATCGGCCCATATGGCTATTGGCTAAGAGGTGGAAACGTCATTGACAAAATGAACAGTGCCAAGCATGGGTGCAAATCCCATAAGGAAAATTACAAAACAAAATTATTAACACAACATAAACAACCATATTTAAGGGGTTTTAAATTGGAAGAAGGTTTTCCAAACTGTTTTAGAGATCCAAGGAAAACAAATTATGCTTACCTGATAATTTAATTTCCATCGTTACGAGGAGAGTCCACGGCTTTATTCATTACTTGCGGGAAATACAGAACCTGGCCACCAGGAGGAGGCAAAGACAACCCAGCCAAAGGCTTAAATACCTCCCCCACTCCCCTCATTGCCCAGTCATTCTGCTGTGGGAGTAAGGAACAGTAGGAGAAATATCAGGGTATAAATGGTGCCAGAAGGGAAAAAAAAAATTAAGTTTGGTCCGCCCAATGGAGAACCGGGCGGGAGCCGTACTCTCCTCGTAACGATGGAAATGAAATGATCAGTTAAGCATAATTTATGTTTTCCATCTAATACGAGGAGAGTCCATGGCTTCATTCATTACATGTGGGAAACAATACCCAAGCTCTAGAAAGGCGGACCCTATACTGAGGGCACCACAGCCTGCAAAACCTCTCTTACAAAAACATCTTTAGCCAAATCTGCTCCATAGAGGCCTCATTCTTAAAGGCCCAAGAAAAAGCCACAGCTCTAGTTGAGTGAGCCGTAATCCTCTGAGGAGGCTTATGTCTCACTGTCTCATAAGCCAAACGAATCATGCTCCTCAGCCAAAAGGATAGAGAAGAGGAAGAAGCCTTCTGCCCCTTGTGCTTCCCCGAATAGATAACAAACAAAGCTGAAGTTTGTCTGAAATCCTTTGTAGCCTGAAGATAGAATTTCAAGGCTCGAACCACATCCAAAGTTATGAAGCAACCGTTCTTTTGAAGAAGAATTAGGACACAAGGAAGGAACCATAATTTCCTAATTAGTGTTGCGATCAGACACCACCTTAGGGAGAAATCCCAGTGCAGTGTGAAGGACGGCCTTATCTGCATGGAAAACCAGGTAAGGAGGCTCACATTGCAAGGCCGCTAATTCAAAAGAACCTTCCAAGACAGAGTTTTAATGCCAAGAGAATGCAAAGGCTCGAACAAAGCCCCCTGCAAAACCTTTAGGACCAGATTCAAACTCCAAGGAGGAGCGGAATGTCTAAACAGGCCTGATCCTGGACAGAGCCTGAACAAAAGACTGAAAATCAGGAATCTCAACAAGCTTCTTGTGTAACAAAGAAATCTGTCCCCTAAAGGAACTGGCAGCAAGTCACATAGTAATATAGTAGATGAGGTTGAAAAAAGACCGAAGTCCATCGAGTTCAACCTATACAAATCTAAAATATATACAAAAAGCTCAAGTTAAGCTTAAAGTGAATGTACATTTTTCACTATTTAATTAAACCTACTTGCTCACAATATTGGATATAAGCAAACCGCAATAATAAAATTTCTATATAAAGAATAATTATCTTTTAATTTTATTTTCTACTTAGCTCCGTTATAATCCTTTAACTCCTCCCAACCTCCTCCTTCCGGTATTTCATCCTATTTCTCCTGCATCATTACAATATTTGACGCCCACTCGCTGACGTCTGTTACATGCTCGTTCACAATTAGTGCTGACCTCTGCACATGGGTTAAAATTTTTGCCGACAGAACGCGCATGCGCATATAAAAAAACTAACGCTCTAAACCTCGGCACCTCGTTTCCCATTGCGCATGCGTTTACACTCCGAAACTATATTATAAACAAAGTATTCAATGAATGTTTCGATTCATTGAATACTTTGCGAGCAAGGAGCAGCTTTTCTTTTGATAGCAATAAGCATCAATCTGATATCGGCCTTATTTGTAAAGATTGAATAAATGCTAGCATATCATTATTGCGCATGCGCGAATAGAGGACGAGCATTGAGTATGATACATCATCATGTAGTTCACGCATGCGCAGTTAAAGCGTGTGACGTAGCGAACAACCAGCCTCACGCCCCGGGGGTGAAAAAAATATTAACAGAGCGAAGTGTCAATCAATAGAGATATGTGGGACCAAAATGGCAGGCGGAGGAATCGGCGACAAGAATAAGAAGTAAAAATCTTTATATTCACTGTTAGAAAGCTATTTAAAAAAGATGATGAATTAAACTAACCTTTATTTATGTAATTAAACACTTTGATGATTAGACATGCACTTTAAATAATCCCACTAAAAGGTGACTCATTTAATACTAGCAATCCTATCCATGAATTTTGTTTATAGACAGAAATGTATCCAAATAATTTTTAAATGGAGGAAGGAAAGAATTCTGGATACCCTGACCTTATGCCAGGAATATCCCAGAGATTCACACCAGAGTAAGTAGGTCCTCCACACTTTATGATAGTTGTGACGGGTAACCGGCTTTCTGGCTTGAATGAGAGTATCAATTACCCACTCAGATAATACTCTTCTGGCTAAGACTAAGCGCTCAACCTCCACGCAGTCAGCCTCAGAGAATCTAGATTCTGATGCAGAAAGGGACCCTGTACCAACACATCCCTGCGACAGGGCAACCTCCGCGGAGGTGACTATGACACCCCCACTAGATCCGTAAACCACGTCCTCCGTGGCCACAACGGAGCAATCAGAATAGTTGACGCTTGCTCCTGTTTGATGCGCGCCACTACACGAGGTAGAAGTGGTAACGGTGGAAATATGTAAACTGGGTTGAATCCCCACAGCACTGCTAAGGCATCTATCAGTTCTGCCTGGGGATCCCTGGACCCCGACCTGTATCTGGGTAGCTTGGAGTTGAGTCTAGACACCATGAGATCTATCTCCAGAGTCCCCCAACTGTTGCAAATCTCTGCAAACACTTCGGGGTAAAGAGACCTTTCCCCCGAATGAAACGACTGCCTGCTGAGAAAATCTGCTTCCCAGTTGTCCACACCCAGGATGCGGATCGCTAATAGCAAGCAGTCGTAGGCCTCCGCCAACTCCAGAATCCGAGAAACTTCCCTCATGGCTAGGGAGCTTTTCGTTCCCTCCGATGGTTGATGTAAGCCATGAGGTAATGTTGTCCCACTTGAATATGATTAACTTGGACGACCCCAGGGGAGGCCAAGCCCCCAGAGCGTTTAAGATTGCCGAAGTTCCAGGATGTTGATCGGGAGAAGAGACTCCTTCCGATTCCACCTGCCCTGTGCCTTCCTGGCACCCCAAACCGCTCCCCAACCTGAGAGACTCGTGTCCATAGTCACAATCTCCCAAGATGGTCTGATGAAGGCTGTCCCCTGGGACAGCTGATCTGGACGGAGCCACCAAGAGAGAGATTCCCTTAACCCGTTGTCCAGAGAGATCCGTTGGGATAGGTCTGAATTATCACTGTTCCACTGCCTCAGCATGCATAGCTGAAGAGGCCTCAGATGGAATATCGCGAATGGAATGACATCTATAGTGGATACCATGAGCCCAATCACCTCCATGCACCAGGCCACTGATGGCCTTGAAGAGGATTGAAGGGCAAGGCAGCCGGAGACGATCTTGCAACGTATCTAGTCTGTCAGGAATATCTTCATGGCTATGGAGTTGATTATCCTGCCCAGGAACTCCACTTTGGTACTAGGAACCAGGGAACTCTTTCCTGAGTTTATCTTCCAACCATGAGATTGCAGAAGGAGGAGAAGGGCTGTCGAATGTTCCTCTGCCACCCGGTAGGACGGGGCCTGAACCAGGATGTCGTCCAGATAAGGGAGCTACCGCTATCCCTCTGGATCTTGCCAGGAACCTTTGTGAAGATTCTTGGAGCAGTTGCCAGCTCGAAGGGAAGAGATACAAACTGGAAATGCTGATCCAGAAATGCGAACCTTAAGAACCTTAAGTGATCCCTGTGTATTGGCACATGAAGGTAAGCATCTTTCAAGCCTATCGTAGTCATAAACTGACCCTCTTGAACTAGGGGCAGTATAGACCTTATCGTCTCCATTTTGACGGATGGAACCGGCAGAAACTATTAAACACTTTAGGTCCCCTACTGTGACGAAAGGCGAAGAATGACTGGGGGATAAGGGAAGTGGGGGAGGTATTTAAGCCTTTGGCTGGGGTGTCTTTGCCTCCTCCTGGTGGCCAGGTTCTGTATTTCCCACAAGTAATGAATGAAGCTGTGGACTCTCCTCGTATTAGATGGAAATGGACATTTTTATTTATTACTGATTAATAAATTAAAAAATATTTGTGATAGTCATTGTATAGTTTATATAAACCAAAAATTAGTATTGTATTGATCTAAAGCTTTAGATAGATAAGAATTTAACTAGATTAACTTTTTTACAGTACCTTTCTTGTCTAAACACCTCCTGTTCAGCTTGAGAAGCAGATTTATTCTTCTGTTGCTTTAAGACATTATGAACACGCACTTTATAACTTTCAAATTCAGATGTAACTGCAGCTTGTTCTGCCTGGGACATAAAATAAGAGCAACATTTTTTATGAACATTACATTATTATTATATTATGTGGAATAAAGGTTTCGTGTTTAATGTCCCTTTAAGTGCATTTGTTATATTGGTAATTTTCATGTACTGTGATGCTTTTATGTGGTGTGTAAATTCTATTATTTTATTAGTCTGAGAAAGAGACCCCTGTAAAGGGGTTAAATAGTCAGTAGAAGTACCGTTTGGGACCCGCAAAGCACTGCTGGTTCCAAGCAGGAAACTCCTACTAGTCGCACAATTCAGATGTGTAACTAATGCTGCTGATTGGAGCAGTATCAGTTTCTGTTTGGGACCAACAGTGCTCTATGGGTCCTGAGCGATACTTCTACTCTGTGTTTAACCCCTTTGTGGGGGCCGCTAGTCTTAAAATGTAATTACTCACCCCCTCTTTACTTTTTGCTCCTGGATCTTAAATCACTTGCTCTTACTGGACACTCTCTCTGTTATTTGCTCATTTTCTAAAAACTATATAGCTGGGCTTTGTGAATGTAGAAAGCTCAGCAAGGAGCTTACATATGTATGCTGGAAAAAGATGCTGCTGACTCATTGAGTGTGTGTATTTGTATGTGTGTGATTATTTCCTCATATATTTCCATTTAACAAATTAGAATTGTATACAGTATAATGCAATTATGTCTTCATGTGTTGCTTTTTTAAAGGGATATGAACCCCCCCAAAAAATGTATTTTCTGATTCAGAAAGAGCATACCGTTTAAAAAAAGGTTCTAATTTACTTCTATTAGCAAATTTGCTTTGTTCCCATGATATTGTGTGTTGAGAGAGGCATCTAGAGATTACAATGCAGGACATAATGCTGCCATCTAGTGCTCTTGAAAATAGAGAAAATATACATAAATATTTATGTGTTAATATGTGTATATACACATAAGCACAAATATATATGTACAGTATATATTCATATACATAAATATTTATGTGTTAATATGTGTATATACACATAAGCACAAATATACATGTACAGTATATATTCATATACATAAATATTTATGTGTTAATATGTGTATATACACATAAGCACACATATATATGTACAGTACATATTCATATACATAAATATTTATGTGTTAATATGTGTATATACACATAAGCACAAATATACATGTACAGTATATATTCATATACATAAATATTTATGTGTTAATATGTGTATATACACATAAGCACACATATACATGTACAGTATATATTCATATACATAAATATTTATGTGTTAATATGTGTATATACACATAAGCACACATATACATGTACAGTATATATTCATATACATAAATATTTATGTGTTAATATGTGTATATACACATAAGCACAAATATATATGTACAGTATATATTCATATACATATATATTTATGTGTTAATATGTGTATATACACATAAGCACAAATATATATGTACAGTATATATTCATATACATAAATATTTATGTGTTAATATGTGTATATACACATAAGCACAAATATATATGTACAGTATATATTCATATACATAAATATTTATGTGTTAATATGTGTATATACACATAAGCACAAATATATATGTACAGTATATATTCATATACATAAATATTTATGTGTTAATATGTGTATATACACATAAGCACACATATATATGTACAGTATATATTCATATACATAAATATTTATGTGTTAATATGTGTATATACACATAAGCACACATATATATGTACAGTATATATTCATATACATAAATATTTATGTGTTAATATGTGTATATACACATAAGCACAAATATATATGTACAGTATATATTCATATACATAAATATTTATGTGTTAATATGTGTATATACACATAAGCACAAATATATATGTACAGTATATATTCATATACATAAATATTTATGTGTTAATATGTGTATATACACATAAGCACAAATATATATGTACAGTATATATTCATATACATAAATATTTATGTGTTAATATGTGTATATACACATAAGCACAAATATATATGTACAGTATATATTCATATACATATATATTTATGTGTTAATATGTGTATATACACATAAGCACAAATATACATGTACAGTATATATTCATATATATTTATGTGTTAATATGTGTATATACACATAAGCACAAATATACATGTACAGTATATATTCATATACATATATATTTATGTGTTAATATGTGTATATACACATAAGCACACATATATATGTACAGTATATATTCATATACATAAATATTTATGTGTTAATATGTGTATATACACATAAGCACAAATATATATGTACAGTATATATTCATATATATTTATGTGTTAATATGTGTATATACACATAAGCACAAATATATATGTACAGTACATATTCATATACATAAATATTTATGTGTTAATATGTGTATATACACATAAGCACAAATATATATGTACAGTATATATTCATATACATAAATATTTATGTGTTAATATGTGTATATACACATAAGCACAAATATACATGTACAGTATATATTCATATACATAAATATTTATGTGTTAATATGTGTATATACACATAAGCACACATATATATGTACAGTATATATTCATATACATAAATATTTATGTGTTAATATGTGTATATACACATAAGCACAAATATATATGTACAGTATATATTCATATACATATATATTTATGTGTTAATATGTGTATATACACATAAGCACACATATATATGTATAGTATATATTCATATACATAAATATTTATGTGTTAATATGTGTATATACACATAAGCACACATATATATGTACAGTATATATTCATATACATATATATTTATGTGTTAATATGTGTATATACACATAAGCACACATATACATGTACAGTATATATTCATATACATAAATATTTATGTGTTAATATGTGTATATACACATAAGCACAAATATATATGTACAGTATATATTCATATACATAAATATTTATGTGTTAATATGTGTATATACACATAAGCACACATATATATGTACAGTATATATTCATATACATATATATTTATGTGTTAATATGTGTATATACACATAAGCACACATATACATGTACAGTATATATTCATATACATAAATATTTATGTGTTAATATGTGTATATACACATAAGCACACATATACATGTACAGTATATATTCATATACATAAATATTTATGTGTTAATATGTGTATATACACATAAGCACAAATATATATGTACAGTATATATTCATATACATAAATATTTATGTGTTAATATGTGTATATACACATAAGCACAAATATATATGTACAGTATATATTCATATACATAAATATTTATGTGTTAATATGTGTATATACACATAAGCACACATATATATGTACAGTATATATTCATATACATAAATATTTATGTGTTAATATGTGTATATACACATAAGCACAAATATATATGTACAGTATATATTCATATACATAAATATTTATGTGTTAATATGTGTATATACACATAAGCACAAATATATATGTACAGTATATATTCATATACATAAATATTTATGTGTTAATATGTGTATATACACATAAGCACAAATATATATGTACAGTATATATTCATATACATAAATATTTATGTGTTAATATGTGTATATACACATAAGCACAAATATATATGTACAGTATATATTCATATACATAAATATTTATGTGTTAATATGTGTATATACACATAAGCACAAATATATATGTACAGTATATATTCATATACATATATATTTATGTGTTAATATGTGTATATACACATAAGCACAAATATACATGTACAGTATATATTCATATATATTTATGTGTTAATATGTGTATATACACATAAGCACAAATATACATGTACAGTATATATTCATATACATATATATTTATGTGTTAATATGTGTATATACACATAAGCACACATATATATGTACAGTATATATTCATATACATAAATATTTATGTGTTAATATGTGTATATACACATAAGCACAAATATATATGTACAGTATATATTCATATATATTTATGTGTTAATATGTGTATATACACATAAGCACAAATATATATGTACAGTATATATTCATATACATAAATATTTATGTGTTAATGTGTATATACACATAAGCACAAATATACATGTACAGTATATATTCATATACATAAATATTTATGTGTTAATATGTGTATATACACATAAGCACAAATATACATGTACAGTATATATTCATATACATAAATATTTATGTGTTAATATGTGTATATACACATAAGCACAAATATATATGTACAGTATATATTCATATACATAAATATTTATGTGTTAATATGTGTATATACACATAAGCACAAATATATATGTACAGTATATATTCATATACATATATATTTATGTGTTAATATGTGTATATACACATAAGCACAAATATATATGTACAGTATATATTCATATACATAAATATTTATGTGTTAATATGTGTATATACACATAAGCACAAATATACATGTACAGTATATATTCATATACATAAATATTTATGTGTTAATATGTGTATATACACATAAGCACAAATATACATGTACAGTATATATTCATATACATAAATATTTATGTGTTAATATGTGTATATACACATAAGCACAAATATACATGTACAGTATATATTCATATACATAAATATTTATGTGTTAATATGTGTATATACACATAAGCACAAATATACATGTACAGTATATATTCATATACATATATATTTATGTGTTAATATGTGTATATACACATAAGCACAAATATACATGTACAGTATATATTCATATACATAAATATTTATGTGTTAATATGTGTATATACACATAAGCACAAATATACATGTACAGTATATATTCATATACATAAATATTTATGTGTTAATATGTGTATATACACATAAGCACACATATACATGTACAGTATATATTCATATACATAAATATTTATGTGTTAATATGTGTATATACACATAAGCACAAATATACATGTACAGTATATATTCATATACATAAATATTTATGTGTTAATATGTGTATATACACATAAGCACAAATATATATGTACAGTATATATTCATATACATAAATATTTATGTGTTAATATGTGTATATACACATAAGCACAAATATATATGTACAGTATATATTCATATACATAAATATTTATGTGTTAATATGTGTATATACACATAAGCACAAATATATATGTACAGTATATATTCATATACATATATATTTATGTGTTAATATGTGTATATACACATAAGCACAAATATATATGTACAGTATATATTCATATACATAAATATTTATGTGTTAATATGTGTATATACACATAAGCACAAATATATATGTACAGTATATATTCATATACATAAATATTTATGTGTTAATATGTGTATATACACATAAGCACAAATATATATGTACAGTATATATTCATATACATAAATATTTCAATTTGCTGCCGATTGCTGCCTGACTTACCCCCTTCGCTGTGCTAGGTTCTCATGCCGCAAGAGAATGAGGCTCCTAATGAAGCCTATGGAAGCGTGCTCTATTGAATGCAAAGCTTCAATGCAATGCGAACACGGGCTCGCGTTGGCATTGCGCTTGACCTCAAATACCAGCGCACATTTGCGTGCACTGTTATTACGAGTGGAGTGCAAATATCGTGCACAGGTTAGGGCAATTTTGCACTTCACTCGTAATGTAGAGCATTGTTTATTTATAAATATATCTAAATAAGAGGAATAAAATGAGAGATGCAAAATATAAATACATATGTAAACATCTGTGTAAATTACAGTTTCTAAATTGAAAGTTTAAGAATATAGTATGTGTGGTACCATCTTAAATCCCAGCTTTTATATCCAATTTGAACTATTTTGCAATTTTTTTTACTTTTAAATGTATTTTCAGAAGTACGTTTCAGGACAGCAAAACACCAGATCAATAATGAGAATGTCACTTTGCTACATCTGTCTAAGAGTAGAACAAGCAGCATATGCGATGGGATCAAAAAAATTGCAGTACAGGAAGTAGAGGGTCAACAGCTGAGAGGGAAAGCAACCAGTTCACTGGGAATATAAACAATTGTAACGGCACATTCTATTACTAACCCCTGCACAGTTTTGTAAGCAGCGTTACAATTTAAAGGGACACTGAACCCAAATTTTATCTTTCATGATTCAGATAAAACGTGCAATTTTAAGCAACTTTCTAATTTACTACTATTATCAATTTGTCTTCATTATCTATATTTGGAAAGCAAGAATGTAAGTTTAGAAGCCGGCCCATTTTTGGTTCACAACCTGGGTTGTGCTTGCTGATTGGTGGCTAAATGATGTCCAGGGTCTGAACCAACAAGCTCACTTCTATCCATGACCTCTTTATCTCCCACTCTCTCAATCTTCTGGCTGTAACAGAAACCTGGCTCTCTCCTTCAGACACTGCTTCCTTTGCTGCACTGTCACATGGGGGTCTCCACTTCAGCCACACTCCTAGGTCTGACAATAGACAAGGAGATGGTGTTGGTATTTTACTTTCCTCTCGTTGCACCTTTCAACAAATACAGCCCTTCTCTTCCCTAACATTTTCTTCATTTGAAACACACATGATTTGCTTTATTCTCAGCCCCTCTCTTTACGTGTTGCAGTCATATACCGACCCCCTGGCTCCGCAACTCTATTTCTAGATCACTTTGCTGCCTGGCTACCTTACTTCCTTTCCTCAGATACTCCTGCCCTCATTCTCGGTGACTTCAACCTCCCTGTTGATAATCCCACTGCCTCCTCTGCAACTCACTTCCTCTTTCGGCCTGTCACAATGGAATGACTCTCCCATTTACAAAGATGGTCACTCCCTTGATCTGATTTTCAGCTATTGATACACTATCTCAAACTTCACAAACCCACCTTTTCCTCTTTCTGACCACCACCTCCTCACTTGTAACATCACCTCCCTCCCTACAACTCACCCTCCTTCTACCCCTCAGACTAAACTTCACAGAAGTATCAAGTCATTAGATCAGCAACAGCTCGCTAGCTCTCTCGAACCTCTTCTATCTTCCATCCCCTCCTTTTATTGTCCTGATGAATCTATCTGCCACTATAACACCACCCTTACATCGGTCCTTCATAATCTGGCCCCATCTACCATAGCTCGGTAAACATACACTCATCCTCAGCCCTGGCATACTCCTCTGACACGGTACCTACGCAGATGTTCCCGAACTGCTGAGTGAAACTGGAGGAAATCTCTGAGTTCTGCTGACTTTCTTCACTGTAAGTTCATCTTGAACTCTTACTATTCTGCCCTTAATCTATATAAGCAACATTACTTCTCTACTCTTATCTCTACTTTTTCTTCAAACCCAAAAGTCTGTTCTCCACTTTCAATACTCTTCTCCACCCACCCCCACCTCAACTTTTCTTTCAGCTCAAAATTTTGCCAGATACTTCAAAAACAAAAATATAATTTATGCTTACCTGATAAATTCATTTCTCCTGTAGTGTAGTCAGTCCACGGGTCATCCATTACTTATGGGATTATAACTCCTCCCTAACAGGAAGTGCAAGAGGATCACCCAAGCAGAGCTGCTATATAGCTCCTCCCCTCTACGTCATATCCAGTCATTCGACCGAAACCATACGAGAAAGGAGAAACTACAGGGTGCAGTGGTGACTGGAGTTTAATTAAAATTTAGACCTGCCGTAAAAACAGGGCGGGCCGTGGACTGACTACACTACAGGAGAAATGAATTTATCAGGTAAGCATAAATTATATTTTCTCCTGTTAAGTGTAGTCAGTCCACGGGTCACCCATTACTTATGGGATACCAATACCAAAGCTAAAAGTACACGGATGACGGGAGGGACAGGCAGGATCTTTACACGGAAGGAACCACTGCCTGTAGAACCTTTCTCCCAAAAACAGCCTCCGAAGAAGCAAAAGTGTCAAATTTGTAAAATTTTGAAAAAGTGTGAAGTGAAGACCAAGTTGCAGCCTTGCAAATCTGTTCAACAGAGGCCTCATTCTTAAAGGCCCAAGTGGAAGCCACAGCTCTAGTAGAATGAGCTGTAATCCTTTCAGGAGGCTGCTGTCCAGCGGTCTCATAGGCTAAACGTATTATGCTACGAAGCCAAAAAGAGAGAGAGGTAGCCGAAGCTTTTTGACCTCTCCTCTGTCCAGAATAAACGACAAACAGGGAAGAAGTTTGACGAAAATCTTTAGTTGCCTGCAAATAAAATTTCAGGGCACGGACGACGTCCAGATTGTGCAAAAGTCGTTCCTTCTTTGAAGAAGTGTTAGGGCACAATGATGGAACAACAATCTCTTGATTGATATTCTTATTAGTGACTACCTTAAGTAAGAACCCAGGTTTAGTACGCAGAACTACCTTGTCTGAATGAAAAATCAGATAAGGAGAATCACAATGTAAGGCCGATAACTCAGAGACTCTTCGAGCCGAGGAAATAGCCATTAAAAACAGAACTTTCCAAGATAACATCTTGATATCGATGGAATGAAGGGGTTCAAACGGAACACCTTGCAGAACGTTAAGAACTAAGTTTAAGCTCTACGGCGGAGCAACAGTCTTAAACACAGGCTTAATCCTAGCCAAAGCCTGACAAAAAGCCTGAACGTCTGGAACTTCTGCCAGACGTTTGTGTAAAAGGATAGACAGAGCTGAAATCTGTCCCTTTAACGAACTAGCAGATAAACCCTTTTCTAAACCCTCTTGTAGGAAAGACAATATCCTAGGAATCCTAACCTTACTCCATGAGTAACTCTTGGATTCGCACCAATATAAGTATTTACGCCATATTTTATGGTAAATTTTCCTGGTAACAGGTTTCCTAGCCTGTATTAAGGTATCAATCACTGACTCCGAGAATCCACGCTTTGATAAAATCAAGCGTTCAATCTCCATGCAGTCAGCCTCAGAGAAATTAGATTTGGATGTTTGAAAGGACCCTGAATCACAAGGTCCTGTCTCAGAGGCAGAGACCATGGTGGACAGGACGACATGTCCACTAGATCTGCATACCAGGTCCTGCGTGGCCACGCAGGCGCTATTAGAATCACCGATGCTCTCTCCTGTTTGATCCTGGCAATCAATCGAGGAAGCATCGGGAAAGGTGGAAACACATAAGCCATGTTGAAGACCCAAGGTGCTGTCAGAGCATCTATCAGCACCGCTCCCGGGTCCCTGGACCTGGATCCGTAACAAGGAAGCTTGGCGTTCTGGCGAGATGCCATGAGATCCAGATCTGGTTTGCCCCAATGATGAAGCAGTTGGGCAAACACCTCCGGATGAAGTTCCCACTCCCCCGGATGAAAGGTCTGGCGACTTAGAAAATCCGCCTCCCAGTTCTCCACGCCTGGGATGTGGATCGCTGACAGGTGGCAAGAGTGAGACTCTGCCCAGCGAATTATCTTTGAGACTTCCATCATCGCTAGGGAACTCCTTGTTCCTCCTTGATGGTTGATGTAAGCCACAGTCATGATGTTGTCCGACTGAAACCTGATGAACCTCAGAGTTGCTAACTGAGGCCAAGCCAGAAGAGCATTGAAAATTGCTCTTAATTCCAGAATGTTTATTGGAAGGAGTCTCTCCTCCTGAGTCCATGATCCCTGAGCCTTCAGGGAATTCCAGACTGCGCCCCAACCTAGAAGGCTGGCGTCTGTTACAATCGTCCAATCTGGCCTGCGGAAGGGCATCCCCTTGGACAGATGTGGCCGAGAAAGCCACCATAGAAGAGAATCTCTGGTCTCTTGATCCAGATTTAGCAGAGGGGACAAATCTGAGTAATCCCCATTCCACTGACTTAGCATGCACAACTGCAGCGGTCTGAGATGCAGGCACGCAAATGGTACTATGTCCATTGCCGCTACCATTAAGCCGATTACCTCCATGCACTGAGCCACTGACGGGTGTTGAATGGAATGAAGGACACGGCAAGCATTTAGAAGTTTTGATAACCTGTCCTCCGTCAGGTAAATTTTCATTTCTACAGAATCTATAAGAGTCCCTAGAAAGGGAACTCTTGTGAGTGGCAATAGAGAACTCTTTTCTACGTTCACCTTCCACCCATGCGACCTTAGAAATGCCAGAACTAACTCTGTATGAGACTTGGCAGTTTGGAAACTTGACGCTTGTATCAGAATGTCGTCTAGGTACGGAGCTACCGCTATGCCTCGCGGTCTTAGTACCGCCAGAAGAGAGCCCAGAACCCTTGTAAAGATTCTTGGAGCCGTAGCTAACCCGAAGGGAAGAGCTACAAACTGGTAATGCCTGTTTAGGAAGGCAAATCTTAGATACCGGTAATGATCCTTGTGAATCGGTATGTGAAGGTAGGCATCCTTTAAATCCACTGTGGTCATGTACTGACCCTCTTGGATCATGGGTAAGATGGTTCGAATAGTTTCCATTTTGAACGATGGAACTCTTAGGAATTTGTTTAGGATCTTTAAGTCCAAGATTGGTCTGAAGGTTCCCTCTTTTTTGAGAACCACAAACAGATTTGAATAGAATCCTTGCCCGTGTTCCAACCGCGGAACTGGGTGGATCACTCCCATTAGTAAGAGGTCTTGTATACAGCGTAGAAACGCCTCTTTCTTTATCTGGTTTGCTGATAACCTTGAAAGATGAAATCTCCCTTGTGGAGGAGAAGCTTTGAAGTCCAGAAGATATCCCTGAGATATGATTTCCAACGCCCAGGGATCCTGGACATCTCTTGCCCAAGCCTGGGCAAAGAGAAAAAGTCTGCCCCCCACTATATCCGTTTCCGGATTGGGGGCCCTCACTTCATGCTGTCTTAGGGGCAGCAGCAGGTTTTCTAGCCTGCTTGCCCTTGTTCCAGGACTGGTTAGGTTTCCAGCCCTGTCTGAAGCGAGCAACAGTTCCTTCCTGTCTTGGAGCGGAGGAAGTTGATGCTGCTCCTGCCTTGAAATTACGAAAGGCACGAAAATTAGACTGTTTAGCCTTTGGTTTGGCCCTGTCTTGAGGCAGGGCATGGCCCTTACCTCCAGTAATGTCAGCGATAATTTCTTTCAAGCCGGGCCCGAATAATGTCTGCCCTTTGAAAGGAATATTAAGCAATTTAGATTTAGAAGTCACATCAGCTGACCAGGATTTAAGCCACAGCGCTCTGCGCGCTTGAATGGCGAATCCGGAGTTCTTAGCCGTAAGTTTGGTTAAGTGTACTACGGCATCAGAAATAAATGAATTAGCTAGCTTAAGGGCTTTAAGCTTGTTCATAATCTCATCCAATGGAGCTGTGCTAAGGGTCTCTTCCAGAGACTCAAACCAGAATGCCGCCGCAGCAGTGACAGGCGCGATGCATGCAAGGGGTTGTAATATAAAACCTTGCTGAACAAACATTTTCTTAAGGTAACCCTCTAACTTTTTATCCATTGGATCTGAAAAAGCACAGCTATCCTCCACCGGGATAGTGGTGCGCTTAGCCAGAGTAGAAACTGCTCCCTCCACCTTAGGGACCGTCTGCCATAGGTTCCGTGTGGTGGCGTCTATTGGAAACATTTTTCTAAATATAGGAGGGGGTGAAAGGGGCACACCGGGTCTATCCCACTCCTTGTTAACAATTTCTGTAAGCCTTTTAGGTATAGGAAAAACGTCAGTACACGCCGGTACCGCAAAATATTTATCCAGCCTACATACTTTCTCTGGAATTGCAACCGTGTTACAATCATTCAGAGCCGCTAATACCTCCCCTAGTAATACACAGAGGTTCTCAAGCTTAAATTTAAAATTTGAAATCTCTGAATCCAGATTACTTGGATCAGATCCGTCACCCACAGAATGAAGCTCTCCGTCCTCATGTTCTGCAAATTGTGACGCAGTATCAGACATGGCTCTACTATTATCAGCGCACTCTGTCCTTACCCCAGAGTGATCGCGTTTACCTCTTAATTCTGGCAATTTAGATAGTACTTCAGTCATAACATTAGCCATGTCTTGCAAAGTGATTTGTATGGGCCGCCCTGATGTACTTGGCGCCACAATATCACGTACCTCCTGAGCGGGAGGCGAAGGTACTGACACGTGAGGAGAGTTAGTCGGCATAACTTCCCCCTCGTTGTCTGGTGATATTTTTTTAACATATAAAGTTTGACTTTTATTCAAAGTAACATCTATACATTGAGTGCACAAATTTCTATTGGGCTCCACATTGGCCTTTAAACATAGTGAACAAACAGATTCATCTGTGTCAGACATGTTTAAACAGACTAGCAATAACACTAGCAAGCTTGGAAAAAACTTTTAAATAAATTTACAAGCTATATAAAAAACGCTACTGCGCCTTTAAGAAACATAAAAATGTGACACAGTTGAATTAACAATGAACCAAATATGTTAAAACAACCAAATTTTAACAGAAAATGTATAAAATTAGCAGAGGATTGCACCCACCAGCAAAAGGATGATTAACCCCTTAATACCCAAAACGGATAACAGTTGAAATAATAAACATTTTTATCACAGTCAAACACACTGTCACAGGTCTGCTGTGACTGATTACCTCCCTCAAAACTAGTTTTGGAGACCCCTGGGCTCTGTAGAGACGTCCTGGATCATGGAGGAAGAAATAGGAAGACTGTGACTAAATTTTTACTGCGCAATAAAGCGCTAAAATAGGCCCCTCCCACTCATATTACAAAAGTGGGGAAGCTCAGTAAACTGTTTTTATGCAGAAAAAAACGACAGCCATGTGGTAAAAATCATGCCCATAAAGTTTTATCACCAAGTACCTCAGAAAAAACGATTAACATGCCAGTAAACGTTTTAAAATTGAAAATTATTAAGTGTTATTAATAAGCCTGCTGCTAGTCGCTTTCACTGCAGTGCAGGCTCAAATATTACTTTAATATTGACAGTATTTTCTTAGTGAAATTCCATTCCCCAGAAATACCTCAGAGTATACATACATACATATCAGCCTGATACTAGTCGCTACTACTGCATTTAAGGCTGCACTTACATTACATCGGTATTAGCAGTATTTTCTCAGTCAATTCCATTCCTTAGAAAATAATTTACTGCACATACCTCCTTGCAGGTGGGCCCTGCATGCTATCCCCTGTTCTGAAGTTACCTCACTCCTCAGAATGGCCGAGAACAGCAAGTGGATCTTAGTTACGACCGCTAAGATCATAGAAAACTCAGGCATATTCTTCTTCTAATGCTGCCTGAGAACAAACAACACACTCCGGTGCCGTTTAAAATAACAAACTTTTGATTGAAGAAATAAAAACTAAGTTTAACACACCACAGTCCTCTCACACGTCCTATCTTTAGTTAGGTGCAAGAGAATGACTGGGTATGACGTAGAGGGGAGGAGCTATATAGCAGCTCTGCTTGGGTGATCCTCTTGCACTTCCTGTTAGGGAGGAGTTATAATCCCATAAGTAATGGATGACCCGTGGACTGACTACACTTAACAGGAGAAATCTACTCCATCAGAAATTAAATCAGCTCTCAACATACTACCGGTCTCCCACCCCCTCAAAAGCTCACAATCATCCAAAACCCACAAAGCCATAAATTTAGCTCTTTTGCCCCTGTTACCGAGGAAGAAGTTTCTGCCCTTATACTATCCTCTCACCTCACTATCTGTCCCCTCGACCCCATCCCCTCACAACTACTCCCCTCCCTTTCTTCTACCCATACCCCTATACTCACACACATCTTCAACCTCTCCCTCAGCACTGGTATAGTTCCCACATCTCTTAAACATGCATTAGTCACACCTATCCTCAAAAAACCTTCACTCAATCCACTCTCCCCATCCAACTACTGCCCTATTTCCCTACTCCCTCTTGCCTCAAAGCTTCTTGAGAAGCATGTCTATTCCATTTCCTTACAGTAAACTTCCTCCTTGATCCACTGCAATCTGGATTTCGCCCCCTTCACCCAACAGAGACAGCAATTGTTAAGGTTACCAATGACCTACTTACAGCAAAATCCAAAGGCCACTTCTCTCTACTTATCCTCCTTGATCTGTTGACCACCCTCTTTTGCTCCATACCCTCCAATCCTTCGGCATCTGTGACACAGCTCTCTCTTGGTTCTCTTCCTATCTATCTAACCGTACCATTAGTGTAGCCTTCTCTGGGGCATCCTCTGCCCCGTTATCTCTTTCTGTTGGGGTACCGCAAGGCTCTGTCCCCTTCTCTGCTCAATCTACACGTCCTCATTAGGTTCCTTAATAAAGTACCATGGGTTTCACAATACCCAAATCTACTTCTCTGCACCAGAACTATCTCCTTCCTTGCTAACCCGTGTCACTAACTGTCTCTCTCATATCTCATCTTGGATGTCCTCTCACTACCTCAAGCTAAATCTCTCCAAAACGGAGCTCCTTATTTTCCAACCTTCTTCCAAAATCTCCACCCCCCAAGTCTCTATAACTGCTGATAACTCCATCATTACCCCAACCTCACATGCCCGATGTCTTGGGGTCACACTTGACTCCGATCTTTCTTTCACTCCTCACATTCAGTCCTTGGCTAAATCCTGCCTCCACCTTAAAAACATCGCTAAAATCAGCCATTTCCTTACACAAGACACAACTGTTCCGATGTAGACAAATTAAAACCACGATCGCGAGATTTCAATTATTGGATCGCGTCTGGGGGGCGTCCCTACAACCCTAGGAACGCCCTCCAGACCGTGATCAAATCCTGGAAGCACAGAAGGCTTCAGGACAGCCGTTGGCTATGACATTCTATTCCGTCATAACGGCTCTTAAGCCCAGTGCAATTATGACGGAATAGAATGGCATAACGGCATTAAAAGGTTAATCCACTGTCTCATCCTCTCCCGCCTTGACTACTGCAACTCCATCCTCTCTGGTCTCCCTAGCTGCCGCCTAGCTCCTTTACAATCCATAATGAATGCCTCTGCCAGACTCCTCTTCCTTACATGTTGCTCTTCATCTGCCGCACCTCTCTGCCAATCCCTTCACTGGCTTCCTCTTGCCTCCAGGATTAAATACAAAATGTTCACTCTAACACACAAAGCCCTCAATTGCATTGCTCCCCCCTACATCTCAGACCTTGTCTCCAGATACTCTCCCTCCCAACCCCTTCGTTCCGCTCATGATCTCCTACTCTCCTCCTCTCTTGTTACCTCCTCACATTCCCGTTTACAAGATTTCTCCAGACTGGCTCCCATCTTATGGAACTTTCTGCCTCGCTCCACAAAACTCTCCCCTAGTTTTAAAAGTTTCAAGTGCTCCCTGAAGACTTTGCTATTCAGGGACGCGTACAACCTACACTAACTTTCCTATCTCCACTGCTATCCCCTTAAACCCCATGGCATGTAAGCCTTTGAGCCCAGCTGTTTGTAGTCCACCTTCATAAGAGCCGACTACAACAGTGCAACTCTCGGCAGGACCCTCTACCCATTTGATCCCTGTAATTGTTCTTTATATACTACCTATGTTCATAGCGCTGCAGAACCTGTTAGCGCTCTACAAATACCTGATATTAATAATGATTATCCTTTTCATATTTTGAAATATAATGTCCATAAGTTTCCAGAAAAGGCTTTTTTAAACAGCCTTATTTCTGATAGACAAACAAAAGCGGTCAACAAGGAAAAATGGTCTTAACTGAATATCTTAAAGAGACAGTCAACACCAAAATTGCTATTGTTTAAAAAGATAGGCAACACATTTACTACCCATTCTCCAGCTTTGAACAAGCAACATTGTTATATTAATTTACTTTATAACATTTAAACAACTAAATTTCTGCCTGTTTCTAAGCCACTACAGACCGCCTCTAATAACATGCTTTTTTATTAGCTTTTCACGACAGGAGATTGCTAGTTCATGTGGGCCATATAGATAACATTGTGCTCTTTCCCGTGGGTTGTGGATGACACTGCACTAATTGGCTAAAATGCAAGTCAATAGATAATAAATAGCCATGTGATCAGGGGGCTGTCAAAGGAGGCTTAGATACAAGGTAATAACAGAGGATAAAAGTATATTAATATAACCATGTTGGCTGTGCAAAACTGGAGAATAGGTAATGAAAGGGATTATCTATCTTTTTAAACAATAACAATTTGGGATTAACCGTCTCTTTATGCAAGAAATAAGGCATTAAAACTCAAATAAACAAAGTAAAATTTAATGGAGGAATAGGTAATCTTTTAATAAAGAAAAAAACAAAATTTATGCTTACCTGATAAATGTATTTATTTCTTGACACTAGGAGTCCACGGATCATCATCAATTACTGTTGGGAATATCACTCCTGGCCAGCAGGAGGAGGCAAAGAGCACCACAGCAAAGCTGTTAAATATCACTCCCCTACCCACAATCCCCCAGTCATTCGACCAAAGGGAAAGGGGAGAAAGGAAGTAACACAAGGTGCAGAGGTGCCTGAGGTTTATATAAAAAGAAGCTGTTTGAATACAGGGTGGGCTGTGGACTCACCGTGTCAAGTAAGAAAGAAATTTATCAGGTAAGCATACATTTCGTTTTCTTTCTAATGACACGGTGAGTCCACGGATCATCATCAATTATTGTAGGGAACCAATACCCAAGCCAGAGGAAACGGATAAGGGAGGGACAAGACAGGAACCTAAACAGAAGGCATCACTGCTTGAAGAACCTTTCTCCCAAAAGAAGCCTCAGCCGAGGCAAAAGTATCGAATTTATAGAATTTGGAAAAAGTATGCAAAGATGACCAAGTTGCAGCCTTGCAAATCTGTTCCACAGAAGCTTCATTTTTGAAGGCCCAGGAAGAAGAAGCAGTTCTTGTGGAATGAGCTGTGATTTTCTCAGGAGGTTGCTGTCCAGCAGTCTCATATGCCAAGCGAAAAACGCTTTTCAGCCAAAGAGAAAGTGAAGTAGCCGTAGCTTTCTGATCCTTGCGTTTCCCAGAAAAGCAAACAATGCAGAAGACTGACGAAAGTCCTTAGTTGCCTGCAAATAAAATTTTAGCGCTTGCACAACATCCAGATTATGTAACAAGCGTTCTTTGTAAGAAGAAGAATTGGGACACAAAGAAGGTACAACGATTTCCTGATTAATATTCTTGACCGAAACAACCTTGGGCAGGAAACCAAAACTTAGTACGCAGAACCACCTTATCAGAGTGAAATATAAGATAAGGGGAATCACACTGTAAAGCAGAGAGTTCAGAAACTCTCCGAGCAGAGGAAATAGCAACAAGAAACAAAACTTTCCAAGAAAACATCTTAATATCTAAAGAATGCATAGGCTCAAACGGAGCCTGTTGTAAAACTTTAAGAACAAGGTTAAGACTCCATGGATGAGTAACAGGTTTAAACACAGGCTGAATTGTAACCAAGGCCTGACAAAACGATTGCACGTCTGGCACATCCGCCAAGCGCTTATGTAACAAATTAGACAATGCCGAAATCTGACCCTTTAGAGTACTTGACGACAAACCCTTCTTCAGACCATCCTGGAGAAAGGACAAAATCCTAGGAATCCTTACTCTACTCCAAGAGTATCCTTTGAATTCACACCAATACAAGTATTTGCGCAAGATCTTATGGTAAATCCTGCGAGTCACAGGCTTACGAGCCTGAATTAAGGTCTCAATGACCGACACTGAAAATCCACGCTTAGATAAAACTAAGCGTTCAATCTCCAAGCAGTCAGCTTCAGAGAAACGAGATTTGGATGAAGGAAGGGACCCTGAAGTAGAAGGTCCTTCCTCAGAGGCAATCTCCAAAGTGGAAAGGATGACATTTCCACTAGGTCTGCATACCAAATCCTGCGAGGCCACGCCGGGGCTATGAGAATTAGACGCCCTCTCCTGCTTGATTTAAGCAATTACTCTTGGAAGGAGAGCGAACTGAGGAAAGAGGTATGCTAGACTGAAGTTCCAAGGAACTGCCAGAGCAACGATCAGAAATGTCTGCGGATCTGTTGACCTGGAGCCGTATCTCGGAAGTTTGGCATTCTGACGAGAAGTCATGAGATCCAACTCCGGCTGCCCCCACTTGAGGGTCAAGCTGGAAAATACATCTGAATGAAGTTCCCACTCCCCGGGATGAAAAGTTGGTCTGCTCAGAAAATCCGCTTCCCAATTGTCAACTCCTGGGATGTGGATCGCAGAAAGACAGCAGTTGTGGGTCTCCGCCCACTGAATAATTCGGGCCACCTCTGTCATGGCCAAGGAACTCCGAGTTCCCCTCTGGTGGTTGATGTAGGCCATCGAGGTTATGTTGTCCGACTGGAATCTGATAAACCGGGCTAAGGCTAACTGAGGCCAGGCCAGAAGAGCATTGAAGATTGCTCTCAGCTCCAAGAGGTTTATGGGCAGGACTGACTGACTCCTGGGTCCATAAGCCCTGTGCTTTCAATGAGCCCCATAATGCTCCCCAACATAGAAAACTGGCATCCGTGGTCACAATTACCCAGGAGGGTCTGCGGAAGCAAGTACCCTGGGAGAGATGCAACGGATGAAAAATGCCACGGATAAAAAAGACAACAAGATCTCCGTATGAGATTCTGCTTGTTGAAAAGATGGCGTCTGAAACAGAATGTCGTCCAGATAAGGTGCCACTGCAATGCCCCGAGATCGAAGCACAGCTAAAAGAGCCCCCAGAACCTTTGAAAAAATTCTGGGAGCTTTGGCAAGGCCGAATAGAAGGACCACAAGCTGGAAATGATTGTCCAAAAAGGTGAATCTCAGAAACTTGTGATGGTCCCTGTGAATGGGAACATGAAGGTATGCATCCTTTAGGTCTATGGTTGTCATGAACTGACCATCTTGTACCAAGGGAAGAATGGAGCGTATAGTCTCCATCTTGAAGGATGGCATTCTGAGAAACTGGTTTAAACATTTTAGATCTAGGATTGGTCGAAAGTTCCCTCCTTTTTGGGAACTACGAACAGATTCAAGTAAAATCCCAGACCCCTTTCCTGAAAGGGAACTGGAACTATTACCCACAGAGCGGCAAGGTCCTTAACACAATGTAAGAACGCCTCTCTTTTTATCTGGTCTAGAGATAATTTGGAGGGGAGAAACCTGCCTCTGGGAGGAAAAGATTTGAAGTCTATTTTGTATCACTGGGAGACAATGTCCACCGCCCAGGGATCCAGTACATCTCTTATCCAAGCTTGGCAAGAAAGAAAGAGTCTGCCCTCTACAAGATCCGCTCCCGGATCGGGGGCCAACCCTTCATGCGGACTTGGAATCAGCTGAAGGCTTTTTAGATAGCTTTCCCTTATTCCAGGACTGGTTGGGCTTTCAGGAAGGCTTGGCTTGATCTTGCTTGGAGGAAGGGGAGGAAGACTTATCTTTTTAAGTTACGAAAGGAACAAAAATTACTCTGACGTCCCTTCTGCTTATTCTTTATATCGTGAGGAAGAAAAGAACCCTTCCCTCCAGTAATATCTAAAATAATTTCCGCCAAACCAGGTCCAAACAAGGTCTTACCCTTGTAAGGAATAGCCATGAGCTTAGATTTAGATTAAACATCCCCAGACCAGGACTTCAACCACAAGGCCCTGCGGGCTAGGACCGCAAAACCAGAGATTTTGGCTCCCAGTTTAATAACCTGTAAAAAAGCATCGGTAATGAAGGAATTGGCTAACTTGAGAGCCTTAATCCTGTCCTGGATCTCATCAAAAGTGGTGTCCGTCTGAAGAGATTCAGACAACGCATCAAACCAGTAAGCCACAGCGCTGGTAACAGTGGCGATACACACCACAGGCTGCCATTGCAGACCCTGGTGGACATACATCTTTTTTAGTAAAGCCTCCAATTTTTTATCCATTGGATATTTAAAAGAACAACTATCATCTATGAGAATAGTAGTCATCTTGGTTAAAGTGGAGATCGCTCCTTCTACCTTAAGAGCCGTCTGACACGACTCCTTAATACAATCCACTATAGGAAACATCTTCTTAAAAATAGGAGATGGAGAAAAGGGAATACCAAGACTTTCCCATTCTCGAGCAATAATATCTGCAGCACGGTCAGGAACCGGAAAAACCTCCACCTCAGAGGGAACATCAAAGTATTTGTTCAATTTACTAGACTTTTTAGGATTGACTACGATAGTTGTGTCGGAGTCGTCCAAAGTAGCCTCCTTAAGTAATAAGCGAAGGTGTTCTATCTTAAATCTGAAGGATACCACTTCAGCATCAGAAGGAGGAATTACACTGTCTGAGTCTGAGATTTCCCCCTCAGATGTTACCGACATGTCTTCTTCCTCAGGCTTATGGGAAGGGACACTCTGGATAGCCAGAACTTGATCAGAAACCTTACTGTTTCCTTAAATTTCCTTTTACGCCTTCCCTGCAACATGGGGAAAGCTGACAAGGCCTCAGATACCGCAAGGGATACCTGGGAAGCAATGTCTTGCAGAGAAAATCCTACATGATTGCAAGAGGAAACACAGGGCACTGTTTGTGGAGACTGAAAAAGTTTGGGACGCTTGAGGAGAAAGCTGCGGCATATCTGCAACAGAAGACACCTGAACAGCATTTGCCTGGGATAATGGTGGCTCATGGTCAAATATTTTATCTCTATAACTTAAAGATCTCTCAATGCATGAGAAACAAAAAGGAACTGGGGGTTCCACCTAAGCATCAAAACATAACTGACAAGCAGCAACTTCGCCTGGGATAATGGTTTTAAAAGCCTCTTGATCCATGTTATGTAATAAATAAGGATAAAATGTAAAAATTCTTTATTTGAAAATAAAATGCGTACTGTGTCTTTAAATAGAAATGTGTGTTAGCGCAACAAACCAAATAGTAAAGCTACTGAGGTGTATAGGTAGCCTGAGGTCTGCCTACCTGTCCTTTAGCTCACACAAGAAACAATCCCCTTTTCAAATACAGAGCGGTTACAAAGCCCTAACTGCCGAAAAACGGCTTACAAAAGTAATCTCCATGACCAAAAGTTAAAGTATAAAAACTACTATAACACACTGAGCCACGATAAATCACCTCACAGTCTCAATGCCCAAACTGCCTAAAAGAAACCCTAAACATGAAGGTTTAATAAAGTCCCATATTAAATAAGACAGCTTTTAGCTGTAACAAGTGCCAGCAATCTCCTTGCAAAAGAAAATTAAAATGGCACTTACCTGAAAGTGCTGTCCGGCAGCAGGACAGCTCACCTGGTTTGAGAGGGTGCAGCATCTCACATGGACTTGTGAAGAGAGAAAAACTGAGTAAACCTACTCAGGTTTTCTAGTTCGGGCAGCAGATTCTTGAGAAAACGCAGTGAGGATTGTACCTCACAAGTTCTCAAGTGCTCAAAAGCCACCACTGCCCTACTGAAGAGACTGATGTGGAGTAAGCTAGACCCCAGAAAGTAACAGAGTATTTAAAAAAAAAAAAAAAAATCTTGAAGAAAACTTCTCATCAGACACCTAAACTTCACCTCCTCCTTGCACTACAGGCAAAGAGAATGACTGGGGAATTGTTGGGGAGTGATATTTAACAGCTTTGCCGTGGTGCTGTTTGCCTCCTCCTGCCGGCCAGGAGTGATATTCCCAACAGTGATTGATGATGATCCGTGGACTCACCATGTGATTAGAAAGAAAAAGTGCTGAAAGCATTACATACATCCAAAAGGTCAGAGAGGCCAATACCTACAGCACTGTGGAGAAACTTCAAAATCTGCAGACCATTCAGGCTTGCTTTGTGGGGCTTTGGAGGAAGACTTGCAGTGAAACTTCCAAGAGGATTTCCCAGCTTCATAAAAGATCATATGAAACTGAGAAACTTGACCTAGGTAACAACCCCCCAAAAAAGTCACCTGTGATATTTTTTTCAAGAAGATACAGTTGTTTTGCTATAATGTTAAAATATATTAACCCCTTAATGACCGAAGAGGTGCTAGATACGTCCTCCAAAAAACAGCCCTTAACAACCGCTGACGTATCTAGCATGTCCTGGGTCAAAATAAGAGCTGGAAGCGATTGCTTCC
The DNA here is from genome assembly GCF_027579735.1 of Bombina bombina. Lineage (NCBI taxonomy): Eukaryota > Metazoa > Chordata > Amphibia > Anura > Bombinatoridae > Bombina > Bombina bombina. The sequence continues at coordinate 761,442,544 of NC_069501.1, forward strand.
AGCCGCTCTCAGGGTATTGCAGTGATGCCTTGATATTGAGACATACTCTCCAAGCAGCAGCCATCTCTGCATCGGCCAGCGATGGTGCCGATCGTTGGTGGCGTGGGAGGCTTAGGAGTGAGGAGGCCCATCGCTGAAGGGGGGCGGTTGGGACTGCTACACTACAGAGAAGAAAAAAATATTGAGCCACAGCGGTAGTGAGTGGGAATGAGGGAGAGAGGGATCCTTTGTGGAATCTGATGTGAGAAAGGGATCTAAGAGGGGGTAGGGTATATATTTTTTTTAAAATATATAAATAAAAGGTAAAAACTGCAGCAAACTAGGTACTGGCAGACAGCTGCCAGTACCTAAAATGGCGGCTAATAGGTAGAGGGGGGAGGGTTAGAGGGATGTTTGGGGGGGGGGGGGGGATCAGGGAGGTTGGGAGGAGATCCTACAGTGCAGAAAATATATTAAATAAAAAAAATATAATATAATATATATATATATATTATAAAAGCTTTTTATTTTCATACTGGCAGACTTTCAGCCAGTACTTAAGATAGGGGTGACCATTGGGGGGTGGGATGTGTCAGATGGGAGAGTAATCTATACACTAAAGCTAAAATTAACCCTACAAGCTACCTAATTAACCCCTTCACTGCTAGGCATAAAACAAGTGTGGTGCGCAGCTGCAATTAGTGGCCTTCTAATGACCAAAAATGCCAAAGCCATATATGTCTGCTATTTCTGAACAAAGGGGATCCCAGAGAAGCATTTACAACCATTTGTGCCAGTGAGAAACCTAAAGTTTGTGAAAAAAATTACGATTTATTTTTATTTGATTGCATCTGGCGGTGAAATGGTGGCATGAAATATACCAAAATGGGCCTTGATCAAAACTTTGGGTTTTCTACTAAAAACAAATATATAGTTTGGATAGGCAAATATAAAAATAAAAGGCTCTATTTCTGTTCAAATGGAGTGATAGCAAAAATGGTAAAAATACTTTTGGGGAAGTTTTAGTCTGAAATTCCCGGTCCGTTAAGGGGGTAAACATTGGGTATTTCTAAACTCAGGACAAAATTTAGAAACTATTTAGCATAGTTGTTTTTTGGTGGTTGTAGATGTGTAACAGATTTTGGGGGTTACATTTTTGCATGATATTTTATAACTTTTTTTATAGTAAATTATATATGACTAGTCCTAAAGCCCGTGTACACAGGAGAATTTTTTAGGTACCGCGGTTCCAACCCTTGCTCCCTCTCTCTCCCGCCTCTCTTTTGCGCTCTCTCTCTCTCCCCCCTCTCTTTTGAGTTCTCTCTCTTCCCCTTATTTTGCACTCTCCCCCCTCTTTTGCTCTCTCCCTCTCCCCTTTTTTGCTCTCTCTCTCCCCTCTTTTGCTCTCTCTCTCCCACCTCTTTTGCTCTCTCTCCCCTCTTTTGCTCTCTCTCCCCTCTTTTGCTCTCTCTCCCCTCTTTTGCTCTCTCTCTCTCTTCCCCCCCTCATCTGCTCTCTCTCCCCCCTATTTTGCTCTCCCCCCTCTTTTGCTCTCTCCCCCCTCTCTTTTGCGCTCTCTCCCCCCTCTCTTTTGCGCTCTCTCCCCCCCTCTCTTTTGCCCTCTCTCTCCCCCTCTCTTTTGCTCTCTCTTCCCCCTTTCTTTTGCTTTCTCTTCCCTTCCCCTCTTTTGTGCTCTCTCCCCCTTCTCTTTTGCGCTCTCTCTCCCCCTCTCTTTTGCGCTCTCTCCCCCCTCTCTTTTGAGCTCTCTATCCCCCCTCTCTTTTGAGCTCTCTCTCCCCCCCTCTCTTCCCCCCTCTCTTTTGAGCTCTCTCTCTCCCCCCTCTCTTTTGAGCTCTCTCTCTCCCCCCTCTCTTTTGAGCTCTCTCTCTCCCCCCTCTCTTTTGAGCTCTCTCTCTCCCCCCTCTCTTTTGAGTTCTCTCTCTCCCCCCTCTCTTTTGAGTTCTCTCTCTCCCCCCTCTCTTTTGAGCTCTCTCTCTCCCCCCTCTCTTTTGAGCTCTCTCTCTCCCCCTCTCTTTTGAGCTCTCTCTCTCCCCCCTCTCTTTTGAGCTCTCTCTCTCCCCCCTCTCTTTTGAGCTCTCTCCCCCCTTTTTTGCACTCTCTCCCCCTTGCGCTCTCCCCCTCTTTTTTGCGCTCTCCCCCTTCTCTTTTGCACTCTTTTAAACTCTCCCCCTCTCTTTTGCGCGCTCTCTCCCCACTCTCTTTTGAGCTCTCTCTCCCCCTCTTTTGTGCGCTCTCTCTCCCCCTCTCTTTTAAGCTCTCTCTCCCCCCTCTCTTTTGAGCTCTCTCTCCCCCCTCTCTTTTGAGCTCTCTCTCCCTCTTTTGCTCTTCCCCCCTCTTCTGTTCGCTTTCTTTCTAAATTCTTTCCTTCCTTCCTCTGTTTTGGTCTCTCCCGCCGGCACCGCCCCTCCCGCGCGCTCCCGCGAGGCCACGCCCCCTCGTCACGGCACGCCCGACACCGGTCACACCCCCACCAGGCAGCTTCCGCAGTGCGCACTACTCTGCAGCTGAAGGCCAGGTGTGTTTGTCCGCGCACAGTCTCTACTGTGCATGACGGCTTCAGACAAACACACTTGGCCTTTTATAATTGGCCTTTTATAATATATGATATGATTAAAATAATGGTATATTTAGAAAGTCTATTTAATGGTGAGAAAAACAGTATATAATATGTGTAGGTTCAGTAAATGAGTAAAAGGAAATTTACAGCTAAACACAAACACCGGAGGAATGTAAAAACAGCCCTGGTCCTTAACGGTACGAAAATTGAAAAACGGTCTGGGTTAACAAACATAGCTACAAAGGGCTATAAAGCCAATTCAGCTAAGAGATACAGGACATTTAAAAACAAAATTTATGCTTACCTGATAAATGTATTTCTTTCTTGACACGGATCATCTAATTACTATTGGGAATATCACTCCTGCCCAGCAGGAGGCAGCAAAGAGCACCACAGCAAAGCTGTTAAATATCACCTCCCTTCCCTTCAACCCCAGTCATTCGACCGAAGCAAAGGAGAGAAAGGAAGCAACAAGGTGCAGAGGTGTCTGAAGTTTAAAATATACCAACAACCTCTCTAAAGAACAGGGCGGGCCGTTGACTCATTGTGTCAAGAAATAAATACATTTATCAGGTAAGCATAAATTTTGTTTTCTTTCTAATGACACGATGAGTCCACGGATCATCTAATCACTTTTGGGAATCAATACCCAAGCTAGAGGACACAGATGATAAGGGAGGGACAAGACAGGGAACCTAAACGGAAGGCAACACTGCTTGAAGAACCTTTCTCCCAAAAGCGGCCTGAGCCGAGGCAAAAGTGTCAAATTTATAGAATTTTGGAAAAGTGTGAAGAGAGGACCAAGTTGCAGCCTTGCAAATCTGTTCCACAGAAGATTCATTTTTGAATGCCCAGGAAGAGGAAACAGCCCTCGTAGAATAAGCCGTAACTCTCTCAGGAGGCTGCTGTCCAGCAGTTTCATAGGCAAAGCGAATGATACTCTTCAGCCACAAAGAGAAGTAGCCGTAGCTTTCTGACCCTTACGTTTCCCAGAGAACGCCACAAACAGAGCAGAAGAAAGACTAAAATCCTTAGTCGCCTGTAAATAGAACTTTAATGCATGCACCACGTCCAGGTTGTGCAAAAGCCGTTCCTTTTGAGAAGAAGAATTAGGACACAAGGAAGGAACAACAATCTCTTGATTAATGTTCCGGTCTGAAACTACTTTAGGGAGGAACCCTAACTTACTACGCAAAACCACCTTATCCGAATGAAAAATAAGGTAAGGAGACTCATACTGTAATGCCGAGAGCTCTGACACTCTACGAGCAGATGAAATAGCAACAAGAAACAAAACTTTCCAAGATAACAACTTAATATCTAAGGAATGCATTGGCTCAAACGGAGCCCCTTGAAGAACCTTAAGAACTAAATTAAGACTCCAGGGAGGAGTAACTGGCTTGAACACAGGCCTGATCCTGACCAAGGCCTGACAAAACGATTGCACGTCTGGGACGTCCGCCAGACGTTTATGTAACAAAATAGACAAGGCAGATATTTGACCCTTTAGGGAACTTGCCGATAAACCCTTCTTGGAGAAAGGACAGAATTCTAGGAATCCTAACTCTTCTCCAAGAGTAGCCCTTGGATTCACACCAATATAGATATTTACGCCATATCTTGTGGTAAATGTTTGTAGTCACAGGTTTACGAGCCTGAATCATGGTCTCAATGACCGACTCCGAAAAACCACGCTTGGCTAAAATTAAGCGTTCAATCTCCAGTCAGCTTCAGAGAAACTAGATTTGGATGAAGGAACGGCTTTTGAAGTAGAAGGTCCTTCCTCAACGGAAGTCTCCAAGGTGGAAGAGATGACATGTCCACCAGGTCTGCATACTAAATCCTGCGAGGACACGACGGTGCAATGTGGAGCAACACTTCCTTGCTCTAACGTAGGCAAATAGAGTTGTTAACCCCTTAAGGTCAAGGCCATTTTTCAATTTCTCTCCCTTAAAGTGAAGGTAAACTTTGATGAATGAAAGCCCGTTTTTAAAAAATACTATTTAAAACAGGGGCACTTTCATTCATCAAAGTTTACAAAGCAGCAGTTTTGATTAAAAACTTACCTCTCTTCTTTGTACAGCCAGAGCAGCTTCCCTCACTCGGAGATCCTCTCTTCACACGTCATCAATGACTAAACCAGCTTCCTCCAATCACGGCTTTCCCCCCAGGGTAGTCATTGCCTGAGGCCATGCCATTATTGGAGGAAGCTGGATTAGTCATTAATGACGTGTGAAGAGGATCTCCATGTGGGGGAAGCTGCTCTGGCTGTGAAAAAAAAACAGAATTTATGCTTACCTGATAAATTACTTTCTCTTGTGGTGTATCCAGTCCACGGATTCATCCTTTACTTGTGGGATATTCTCCTTCCCTACAGGAAGTGGCAAAGAGAGCACACAGCAGAGCTGTCCATATAGCTCCCCCTCTAGCTCCACCCCCCCAGTCATTCGACCGAAGGTTAGGAAGAAAAAGGAGAAACCATAGGGTGCAGTGGTGACTGTAGTTTAAACAAAAAAATCTACCTGACTTAATAGCCAGGGCGGGCCGTGGACTGGATACACCACAAGAGAAAGTAATTTATCAGGTAAGCATAAATTCTGATTTCTCTTGTAAGGTGTATCCCGTCCACGGATTCATCCTTTACTTGTGGGATACCAATACCAAAGCTTTAGGACACGGATGAAGGGAGGGAACAAGACAGGTACCTAAAATTTGGAAAAAGTATGCAGTGAAGACCAAGTCGCTGCCTTACAAATCTGTTCAACAGAAGCTTCATTTTTAAAAGCCCATGTGGAAGCCACTGCTCTGGTAGAATGAGCAGTAATTGTTTCAGGAGGCTGCTGGCCAGCAGTCTCATAGGCCAAACGGATGATGCTTTTCAGCCAAAGGGAAAGAGAGGTAGCGGTCGCCTTCTGACCTCTCCTCTTACCAGAATAGATGACAAACAATGAAGTTGTTTGTCTGAAATCCTTAGTTGCTTGTAAATAGAACTTTAAAGCACGAACCACATCAAGATTGTGTAACAGACGTTCCTTCTTCGACGAAGGATTAGGACACAGAGAAGGAACAACAATTTCCTGGTTAATATTCTTATTAGACACAACCTTAGGAAGAAAACCGGGTTTGGTAAGCAAAACTACCTTATCCGCATGGAACACCAGGTAAGGTGAATCACACTGTAAAGCAGATAACTCTGAAACTCTTCGAGCAGAAGAGATAGCTACCAAAAACAAAACTTTCCAAGATAAAAGCTTAATATCTATGGAATGTAAAGGTTCAAACGGAACCCCTTGCAGAACTGAAAGAACTAAATTCAGAGTCCATGGCGGAGCCACAGGTCTATAAACAGGCTTGATTCTGACTAAAGCCTGACTAAACGTTTGAACGTCTGGTACCTCTGCCAGACGTTTGTGAAAAAGAATAGACAAGGCAGATATCTGTCCCTTTAAGGAACTAGCTGATAATCCTTTCTCCAATCCATCTTGGAGAAAGGACAAAATCCTGGGAATCCTAACCTTACTCCATGAGTAACACTTGGATTCGCACCAAAAAAGATATTTTCGCCAAATCTTATGGTAGATTTTCCTGGTGACAGGCTTTCTAGCCTGAATTAGGGTATCAATAACCGACTCAGAGAACCCACGCTTTGATAGAATTAGGCGTTCAATCTCCAAGCAGTCAGACGCAGAGAAATTAGATTTGGATATTTGAAAGGACCTTGAAGTAGAAGGTCCTGCCTCACTGGTAGTGTCCATGGTGGCACAGAGGACATGTCCACTAGATCTGCATACCAGGTCCTGCGTGGCCACGCAGGCGCTATTAGAATCACAGAAGCCCTCTCCTGCTTGATTCTGGCAACCAGACGCGGGAGGAGAGGAAACGGTGGAAAAACATAGGCCAGATTGAAGGACCAAGGCGCTGCTAGAGCATCTATCAATACCGCCTGGGGATCCCGGGACCTGGACCCGTAAAGAGGAAGTTTGGTGTTCTGACGGGACGCCATCAGATCCAATTCTGGAGTGCCCCATAGCTGAGTCAGCTGGGCAAATACCTCCGGGTGGAGTTCCCACTCCCCCGGGTGAAAAGTCTGACGACTTCGAAAATCCGCCTCCCAGTTGTCTACTCCTGGGATGTGAATTGCTGAGAGATGGCAAGAGTGATCCTCCGCCCACCTGATTATTTTGGTTACTTCCATCATTGCTAGGGAACTCCTTGTTCCCCCCTGATGATTGACGTAAGCTACAGTCGTGATGTTGTCCGACTGAAATCTGATGAATTTGGCCGCAGCTAGCTGAGGCCATGCCTGAAGCGCGTTGAATATCGCCCTCAGTTCCAGAATGTTTATCGGGAAAAGAGCTTCTTCCCGAGACCATAAGCCCTGAATTTTCAGGGAGTGCCAGACTGCACCCCAGCCCAACAGACTGGCGTTGGTCGTTACGATGATCCACTCTGGTCTGCGGAAACACATTCCCTGAGACAGGTGATCTTGAGACAACCACCAGAGAAGAGACTCTCTGGTCCCCTGGTCCAACTGTATTTGAGGAGACAAATCTGCATAATCCCCATTCCACTGTTTGAGCATGCACAGTTGCAGTGGTCTGAGGTGTATCCGTGCAAAAGGGACTATGTCCATTGCCGCTACCATTAGTCCATGCACTGAGCTACAGATGGCCGAGGAATGGAATGAAGAGCTCGGCAAGTAGTTAAGAGTTTTACCTTTCTGACCTCCGTCAGAAATATTTTCATTTCTACCGAGTCTATTAGGGTTCCTAGGAAGGGAACTCTTGTGAGGGGGGAGAGAGAACTCTTTTTGATGTTCACCTTCCACCCGTGAGACCTCAGAAAGGCCAATACAATTTCCGTGTGAGACTTGGCTCTTTGGAAAGTCGACGCCTGAATTAAGATGTCGTCTAGATAAGGCGCCACTGCTATGCCCCGCGGTCTTAGAACCTCCAGGAGGGACCCTAGCACCTTTGTGAAAATTCTGGGAGCAGTGGCCAACCCGAAAGGAAGAGCCACAAACTGATAATGCTTTTCCAGAAAGGCGAACCTGAGAAACTGGTGATGATCTTTGTGGATAGGAATATGTAGGTACGCATCCTTTAGATCCACGGTAGTCATATATTGACCCTCCTGGATAATCGGTAAGATTGTCCAAATGGTCTCCATCTTGAATGATGGGACTCTGAGGAACTTGTTTAGAATTTTGAGATCCAGGATTGGTCTGAAAGTTCCTTCTTTTTTGGGAACCACAAACAGGTTTGAGTAAAACCCCAGCACTCGTTCCACAATTGGAACTGGGTGGATCACTCCCATTGTATGTAGGTCTTTTACACAGCGTAAGAACGCCTCTTAATTTGTCATGTCTGAAGACAGACAAGAAATATGGAACCTTCCCCTTGGAGGAGAGTCCTTGAATTCTAGAAGATATCCCTGGGATACAATCTCTAAGGCCCAGGGATCGTGTACATCTCTTGCCCAGGCCTGGGCGAAGAGAGAGAGTCTGCCCCCTACTAGATCCGGTCACGGATCGGGGGCTACCCCTTCATGCTGTCTTAGAGGCAGCAGCAGGCTTCTTGGCCTGTTTACCCTTGTTCCAGCCCTGGTAAGGTTTCCAGGCTGCCCTGGGTTGTGAAGTGTTACCCTCTTGCTTTGCAGCAGGGGAGGATAAAGCAAGAGCGCTCCTGAAATTCCGAAAGGAACGAAAATTATTTTGTTTGTTCTTCGTCTTGAAGGACTTGTCCTGGGGGAGAGCATGGCCTTTTCCCCCAGTGATTTCTGAAATAATCTCTTTCAATTCAGGCCCGAAGAGGGTCTTTCCTTTGAAAGGGATGTTCAATAGTTTGGATTTTGACAACACATCGGCCGACCAGGACTTAAACCATAACGACCTGCGCGCTAAAATGGCGAAACCTGAATTTGTTGCCGCTAACTTAGCTATTTGGAAAGCGCCGTCTGTGATAAAAGAATTAGCCAGCTTAAGAGCCTTAATTCTGTCCATAATGTCCTCATATGAGGTCTCCGTCTGGAGCGCATCTTCCAGCACCTTGAACCAGAAAGCAGCTGCAGTGGTTACAGGAACAATGCACGCAATAGGTTGGAGAAGAAAACCTTGTTGAACGTAAACCCTCTAATTTTTTATCCATAGGGTCTTTAAAAGCACAACTGTCTTCGATTGGTATAGTTGTGAGTTTAGCAAGTGAAGAAACAGCCCCCTCCACCTTAGGGACGTCTGCCACGAGTCCCGCATGGGGTTAGATATGGGGAACATTTTCTTAAAAACAGGAGGGGGAACGAAGGGAATACCTGGTTTATCCCACTCCCTAGTAACGATATCCGCAATCCTCTTAGGGACCGGGAACACATCAGTGTAGACAGGAACTTCTAGGTACTTATCCATTTTACACAATTTCTCTGGAACCACCATAGGGTCGCAGTCATCCAGAGTAACTAATACCTCCATGAGCAATAAGCGGAGGTGTTCTATGCACGCAATAGGTTGGAGAAGAAAACCTTGTTGAACAAAAATTTTCTTAAGTAAACCCTCTAATTTTTTATCCATAGGGTCTTTAAAAGCACAACTGTCTTCGATTGGTATAGTTGTGCGTTTAGCAAGTGAAGAAACAGCCCCCTCCACCTTAGGGACCGTCTGCCACGAGTCCCGCATGGGGTTAGATATGGGGAACATTTTCTTAAAAACAGGAGGGGGAACGAAGGGAATACCTGGTTTATCCCACTCCCTAGTAACGATATCTGCAATCCTCTTAGGGACCGGGAACACATCAGTGTAGACAGGAACTTCTAGGTACTTATCCATTTTACACAATTTCTCTGGAACCACCATAGGGTCGCAGTCATCCAGAGTAACTAATACCTCCATGAGCAATAAGCGGAGGTGTTCTAGTTTAAATTTAAAAGCCAACGTATCTGAGTCTGTCTGAGGAGAAACCTTTCCCGAATCGGAAATTTCTCCCTCAGACAGCAAATCCCTCGCCCCCATTTCAGAGCGTTGTGAGTGTATATCGGATACGGCTACTAACGTGTCAGAATGCTCAGAATCTGTTCTTAAAAACAGAGCTATCACGCTTTGCAGGTAACACGGGCAGTTTAGATAAAAACACTGAGAGGGTATTATCCATGACTGCCGCCAAGTCTTGTAAGGTAAAAGAGTTAGACGCACTAGAGGTGCTAGGCGTCGCTTGAGCGGGCGTAACTGGTTGTGACACTTGGGAAGAGGTTAACAGACTAACCTCATTACCTTCTATCTGAGAATCATCTAGGGCCACATTTTTAAGTGCAACAATATGTTCTTTAAAGTGTATAGACATATCAGTACAAGTGGGACACATTTTGAGAGGGGGTTCCACCATGGCTTCTAAACACATTTAACAAGGATTTTCCTTGATGTCAGACATGTTTAACAGACTAGTAGTAAGGCAAACAGGCTCAGAAATCACTTTAATCAAGTAAAAACACACTTTGCAAAAAACGTTACTGTGCCTTTAAGAGATAAAAAGACACACAATTTTTCCAAAACAGTGAAAAATGCAGCAAACTTTTCGAAATTTTCAGAGTATGTACCTAAAGCATTAGTAAGATTGCACCACTAGCAATAAAAACGATTAACCCCTTAATGCCCAAACCGGATCAATAGTAAGCCAACAGACCAGTTAAAACAACTTCAGCACCTTGCCACAGCTCTGCTGTGGCCCTACCTGCCCTTAGGAGTCAGATTTGTGGGGAAAAAAGCTTCTTATGGGTCCTCAAACAGTAGCAGGACCCTCCATGTGAAACAGCCTGAAGTTCTAGTCACTAAAACTGCGCATCTGAGGCGCGAAATTAGGCCCTTCCCACCTTACTCCGGTGCTGTGAGGCCTAAAGAAACACTCCTAAGTGTTTTAATAATAGCCATGTGGGTAAAAACCCCTGAAAGAAACCCAAAGGAACCTTCAAAGTGTCTCAAAAAAACAATATTTTTCAATAAAAACCGTTTGCCATTAAATAGTGTCAACCAGCATAAATTAGCCCTGTTATGTAAGCTAGCAATTCCATACTTAGTGTCTGAATACAGCTTACCCTTCCCTCATGGGGATCTTATCAGTCTTTTCTAGCATTATCACAGTCTTGTCTAGAAATAAATGACTGAACATACCTTATTGCTGCCTGACCTGCAAACCGTTCCCCCCAACTGAAGTTTTCTTGTACTCCTCAGTCCTTTGTGGGAACAGCAGTGGATTTTAGTTACAACATGCTAAAATCATCTTCCTCCCTGCAGAAATCTTCATCTCTTTTCTGCTAGAGAGTAAATAGTACACACCGGTACCATTTAAAATAACAAACTTTTGCTTGTAGAAAATAAAAACATAATTTATGTAAGAACTTACCTGATAAATTCATTTCTTTCATATTAGCAAGAGTCCATGAGCTAGTGACGTATGGGATATACATTCCTACCAGGAGGGGCAAAGTTTCCCAAACCTTAAAATGCCTATAAATACACCCCTCACCACACCCACAATTCAGTTTAACGAATAGCCAAGAAGTGGGGTGATAAGAAAAAAGTGCGAAAGCATATAAAATAAGGAATTGGAATAATTGTGCTTTATACAAAAAAATCATAACCACCACAAAAAAGGGCGGGCCTCATGGACTCTTGCTAATATGAAAGAAATGAATTTATCAGGTAAGTTCTTACATAAATTATGTTTTCTTTCATGTAATTAGCAAGAGTCCATGAGCTAGTGACGTATGGGATAATGACTACCCAAGATGTGGATCTTTCCACACAAGAGTCACTAGAGAGGGAGGGATAAAATAAAGACAGCCAATTCCTGCTGAAAATAATCCACACCCAAAATAAAGTTTAATGAAAAACATAAGCAGAAGATTCAAACTGAAACCGCTGCCTGAAGTACTTTTCTACCAAAAACTGCTTCAGAAGAAGAAAATACAACAAAATGGTAGAATTTGGTAAAAGTATGCAAAGAGAACCAAGTTGCCACTTTGCAAATCTGATCAACCGAAGCTTCATTCCTAAACGCCCAGGAAGTAGAAACTGACCTAGTAGAATGAGCTGTAATCCTATGAGGCGGAGTCTTACCCGACTCAATATAGGCAAGATGAAATAAAGATTTCAACCAAAATGCCAAAGAAATGGCAGAAGTTTTCTGGCCTTTCTAAAACCGGAAAAGATAACAAATAAACCAGAAGTCTTTCGGAAAGACTTAGTAGCTTCAACATAATATCTCAAAGCTCTAATAACATCCAAAGAATGCAACGATTTCTCCTTAGAATTCTTAGGATTAGGACATAATGAAGGAACCACAATGTCTCTACTAATGTTGTTGGAATTCACAACTTAGGTAAAAATTCAAAAGAAGTTCGCAACACCGCCTTATCCTGATGAAAAATCAGAAAAGGAGACTCACAAGAAAGAGCAGATAATTCAAAAACTCTTCTGGCAGAAGAGATGGCCAAAAGGAACAAAACTTTCCAAGAAAGTAATTTAATATCCAATGAATGCATAGGTTCAAATGGAGGAGCTTGAAGAGCCCCCAGAACCAAATTCAAACTCCAAGGAGGAGAAATTGACTTAATGACAGGCTTTATACGAACCAAAGCTTGTACAAAACAATGAATATCAGGAAGAATAGCAATCTTTCTGTGAAAAAGAACAGAAAGAGCAGAGATTTGACCTTTCAAGGAACTTGCGGACAAACCCTTATCTAAACCATCCTGAAGAAATTGTAATATTCTCGGTATTCTAAAAGAATGCCAAGAAAAATGATGAGAAAGACACCAAGAAATATAAGTCTTCCAGACTCTATAATATATCTCTCTGGATACAGATTTACGAGCCTGTAACATAGTATTAATCACAGAGTCAGAGAAACCTCTTTGACCAAGAATCAAGCGTTCAATCTCCATACCTTTAAATTTAAGGATTTCAGATCCTGATGGAAAAAAGGACCTTGAAACAAAAGGTCTGGTCTTAACGGAAGAGTCCACGGTTGGCAAGAGGCCATCCGGACAAGATCCGCATACCAAAACCTGTGAGGCCATGCCGGAGCTACCAGCAGAACAAACGAGCATTCCTTCAGAATCTTGGAGATTACTCTTGGAAGAAGAACTAGAGGCGGAAAGATATAGGCAGGATGATACTTCCAAGGAAGTGAAAAATGCATCCACTGCCTCCGCCTGAGGATCCCGGGATCTGGACAGATACCTGGGAAGTTTCTTGTTTAGATGAGAAGCCATCAGATCTATTTCTGGAAGTTCCCACATTTGAACAATCTGAAGAAATACCTCTGGGTGAAGAGACCATTCGCCCGGATGCAGCGTTTGGCGACTGAGATAATCCGCTTTCCAATTGTCCATACCTGGGATATAAACCGCAGAGATTAGACAGGAGCTGGATTCCGCCCAAACCAAAATTCGAGATACTTCTTTCATAGCCAGAGGACTGTGAGTCCCTCCTTGATGATTGATGTATGCCACAGTTGTGACATTGTCTTATCTGAAAACAAATGAACAACTCTCTCTTCGGAAGAGGCCAAGACTGAAGAGCTCTGAAAATTGCACGGAGTTCCAAAATATTGATCGGAAATCTCACCTCCTGAGATTCCCAAACCCCTTGTGCCGTCAGATACCCCCACACAGCTCCCCAACCTGTAAAACTAGCATCTGTTGAGATTATAGTCCAGGTCGGAAGAACAAAGAAGCCCCCTGAACTAAACGATGGTGATCTGTCCACCATGTCAGAGAGTGTCGTAAAATCGGTTTAAAGATATTAATTGAGATATCTTTGAGTAATCCCTGCACCATTGGTTCAGCATACAGAGCTGAAGAGGTCGCATGTGAAAACGAGCAAAGGAGATCGCATCTGATGCGGCAGTCCTAGGACCCAACATTTCCATGCATAAGGCTACCAAAGGGAATGATTGTGACTGAAGGTTTTGACAAGCTGATATCAATGTTAAACTTCTCTTGTCTGACAAGGACAGAGTCATAGACACTGAATTTATCTAGAAACCTAAAAAGGTTACCCTTGTCTGAGGAATCAATGAACTGATTGGTAAATTGATCCTCCAACCATGAACTTGAAGAAACAACACAAGTCGATTCGTATGAGATTCTTCGAAAATGAGAAGACTGAGCAAGTACCAAGATATCGTCCAAATAAGGAAATACCAAAACCCTATTCTCTGATTACAGAAAGAAGGGCACCGAGAACCTTTGAAAAAAATTCTTGGAACTGAGGCTAGGCCAAACGGTAGAGCCACAAAACTGGTAATGCTTGTCTAAAAAGAGAATCTCAGACACTAAAAGTGATCTGGATGAATCGGAATATGCAGATACACATCCTGTAAATCTATTGTAGACATATAATGCCCTTGCTAAACAAAAGGCAGGATAGTCCTACAGTAACCATCTTGAATGTTGGTATCCTAACATAACGATTCAATAATGATAGATCCAGAACTGGTCTGAAGGAATTGACCTTCTTTGGTACAATGAAGAGATAAAATAAAACCCCAGCCCCTGTTCCAGAACTGGAACTGGCATAAATACTCCAGCCAACTCTAGATCTGAAACACATTTCAGAAATGCTGAGCCTTGCTGTGTTAACTGGGACACGGGAAAGAAAAGAATCTCTTAGCAGGAGGCCTTAACTTGAAGCCAATTCTGTACCTTTCTGAAACAATGTTTCTGAAACCAGAGATTAAGAACGGAATTGATGCAAATTTCTTTGAAGAAAACGTAATCTGCCCCATACCAGCTGAGCTGGAATAAGGGCCGCACCTTCATAGGTACTTAGGAGCTGGCTATAGGTTTCTATAAGGCTCGGATATATTCCAAACTGGAAATAGTTTCCAAACTGATACCGCTCCTGAGGATGAAGGATCAGGCTTTTGTTCCTTGTTGTGAGGAAAGGAACGAAATGATTATTTACCCTGGAAAGAAAGGGAAAGCAAAGTTGACTTAGAAGACATGTCAGCATTCCAAGTTTAATCCATAAAGCTTTTCTAGCTAAAATAGCTAGAGACATATACCTGACATCAACTCTAATGATATCAAAAGATGGCACAGGATATAATTTGCTTAAACGTCTAGAAGGAGTAAATAAATTACCCAAATTATTCCATTCCCTGGAAATTACTTCAGAAATAGCATCAGGGAGATAAAACACTTCTGGAATAACTACAGGAGAATTAAAAACCTTATTTAAACGTTTACATTTAGTATCAAGAGGACCAGAATCCTCTATTTCTAATGCAAATAACACTTCTTTAAGTAAAGAACGAATAAATTCCATCTTGAACAAATACAAAGATTTATCAGCATCAACCTCTGAGACAGAAACCTCTGAACCAGAAGAACCATTATCAGTATCAGAATGATGATGTTCATTTAAAAATTCATCTGAAAAAAAGAGAAGTTTTAAAAGACTTTTATGTATACTAGAAGGAAAAATAACAGACATAGCCTTCTTAATGGATTTAAAATAAATAAAATCTCTTATGTTATCAGGAACACTCTGAAAATTAGATGTTGACGGAACAGCAACAGGTAATGTAACAGTACTAAAGGAAATTTTATCTGCATTAATAAGTTTGACATGACATGCAATACAAATAACAGCTGGAGAAACAGATACCAAAAGTTTATAGCAGACTTAGCTTGGTAGCTCCAGCACTGTGCAGTGATTTTCCTGTAGTAACTTCTGACTCAGTTGCAACGTGGAACATCTTGCAATATGTAAAAGAAAAAAACAACATATAAAGCAAAATTGATCAAATTCCTTAAATGACAGTTTCAGGAATGGGAAAAAAATGCCAGTGAACAAGCTTCTAGCAACCAGAAGCAATAAATAATGAGACTTAAATAATGTGGAGACAAAAATGACGCCCATATTTTTTAGCGCCAAAAAAGACGCCCACATTATTTGGCGCCTAAATGCTTTTGGCGCCAAAAATGACGCCACATCCGGAACGCCGACATTTTTTGGCGCAAAATAACGTCAAAGAATGACGCAACTTCCGGCGACACGTATGACGCCGGAAACGGAAATAGAATTTTTGCGCCAAAAAAGTCCGCGCCAAGAATGACGCAATAAAATGAAGCATTTTCAGCCCCCGCGAGCCTAACAGCCCACAGGGAAAAAGTCAAATTTTAAGGTAAAATATGTAAAATTAAAATGCATTAACCCAAATATGAAACTGACGAAACTGTCTGAAAATAAGGAAAGTTGAACATTCTGAGTCAAGGCAAATAAATGTTTGAATACATATATTTAGAACTTTATAAACAAAGTGCCCAACCATAGCTAGGAGTGTCACAGAAAATAAGACTTACTTACCCCAGGACACTCATCTACATATAGCAGATAGCCAAACCAGTACTGAAACGAGAATCAGCAGAGATAATGGTATATATAAGAGTATATCGTCGATCTGAAAAGGGAGGTAAGAGATGAATCTCTACGACCGATAACAGAGAACCTATGAAATAGACCCCTTAGAAGGAGATCACTGCATTCAAATAGGCAATACTCTCCTCACATCCCTCTGACATTCACTGCACGCTGAGAGGAAAACCGGGCTCCAACTTGCTGCGGAGCGCATATCAACGTAGAATCTAGCACAAACTTACTTCACCACCTCCATCGGAGGCAAAGTTTGTAAAACTGAATTGTGGGTGTGGTGAGGGGTGTATTTATAGGCATTTTAAGGTTTGGGAAACTTTGCCCCTCCTGGTAGGAATGTATATCCCATACGTCACTAGCTCATGGACTCTTGCTAATTACATGAAAGAAAACTACAATTCTAACACCACATTCACTTTACCCTTCCATTGCTTAGAGCCGGCAAAGAGAATGACTGGGGGGTGGAGATAGAGGGGGAGCTATATGGACAGCTCTCCTGTGTGCTCTCTTTGCCACTTCCTGTAGGGAAGGAGAATATCCCACAAGTAAAGGATGAATCCGTGGACTGGATACACCTTACAAGAGAAACTAAGGTAAGTTTTTAATCAAAACGGCTGCATTCTAAACTTTTATGAATGAAAGTGCCCCTGTTTTTAATAGTATTAAAGTAGTAGTGCTTCCATTCATCAGTTTACCTTCACTTTAAGGACCAGGGCTATTTTTACATTTCTGATGTGTTTGTGTTTAGCTGTAATTTTCCTCTTACTCATTTACTGTACCCAAACATATTATATACTGTTTTTCTCATCATTAAATGGACTTTCTAAAGATACCATTATTTTCATCATATCATAATTTACCATAATTTTTTTTTATAAAAGATGATGAAAAAATTGAGAAAAAAAACCCCACACACTTTTTCTAACTTTGACCCCCAAAATCTGTTGCACATCTCCAACCACCAAAAAAAACACCCATGCTAAATAGTTTCTAAATTTTGTCCTGAGTTTAGAACTACCCAATGTTTACATGTTCTTTGCATTTTTTGCAAGTTATAGGGCAATAAATACAAGAAAAGAGAGGAGCAGGCACTGCATACACTGGATATTGCAAACATGTCCCAAAGTTTATTGGAAAATAAAATAAAATACAGTAAATACAAATCCAAAAACATTTTTAAGCTATCTAAACAGCTTATTATGATTAATAACTGTCTTCTGTTGTCCATTTACGGAGTCCTATATAAAGTAATGGTATATTTTGGTATTCAGACCTGCTCTAATGTTTTAAATTTGCTAGCAAGATCTTAATGTACATTAGGTCTTAATACACTTTTTTACTTTTACACCTAGGCTTAGTATTAAATATGTGTTACAAAACAGTAAGTTGTAAGTTTTAATTGCTGAATACATAGTTAAACTGCCCTTTATATATATATCCTGTGCAATTTCTTTTAACATTGAGAGTTTCCCCAGTTTTCCTGTTTTTAAAGGCCACAATAGGGTTAATAGTACAATTAAGGAAAGCGTATATAAAGCACACTGTTTAAGCATGTAATAGATCTATGAGTAAGCGCCTGTAGGGGGCGCGAAACGCGTCAGATCATTGCCATTGTCCACACCATACCTGTCTTGGAGTCACTTTGAAGGATTGCCCTTACGTTTTTGGATTGGTATTTACTGTACTGTATTTTATTTTGTTTTCCAATAAACATTGGGACGTGTTTGCAATATCCCGTGTATTCAGTGCCTGCTCCTCTCTTTTCTCATACATACCACGGAGGCTTGGTTCACCGCCATTGGCTATGGCACTCCAGGCATAGTAGGTCATACGGCAACGCAGCTTTCACTTCCGGTTTGACCGGCTTGAGGGAGAATGGGTGCTAGAGACGCCGGACCAACTTTATTACTTTCTGGCAATAAATACAACTAGCACTTTGCTATTTCCAAACCATTTTTTTTTCAACATTAGCTATAGTTACATTGTAACACTGAGATCTGTCAGGAATCCCTGAATATCCCTCGACATATATATATTATTTTTTAGTAGACAACCTAAAGTATTGATCTAGGCCAATTTTGGTATATTTCATGCCACCATTTCACCGCCAAATGTGATTAAATAAAAATAATCGTTCACTTTTTCACAAACTTTAGGTTTCTCACTGAAATTATTTACAAACAACTTGTACAATTATGGCACAAATGGTTGTAAATGCTTCTCTGGGATCCCCTTTGTTCAGAAATAGCAGATATTTATGGCTGTGGCATTACTTTTTGGTAATTAGAAGGCCGCTGCGCACCACATTTGTATTAGGCACAGCAGTGAAGGGGTTAATTAGGTAGCTTGTAGGGTTAATTTTAGCTTTAGGGTAGTGTAGTAGACAACCCAAAGTATTGATCTAGGCCCATTTTGATATATTTGCCACCATTTCACCGCCAAATGCGATCAAATAGAAAAAATCGTTCACTTTTTCACTAACTGGGTTTCTCACTGAAATTATTTACAAACAGAGTTCAGCCTCCCACTTGACACATCCCACACCCTGATTCCTCCCAAACCGCTTTCTTCCCTCCCACACCCCACAATTGTCCCCGCCATCTTAAGTACTGGCAGAAAGTCTCTAACCCTCCCCCCACTAACTATTCTCCACCATTTTTGGTACTGGCAGCTGTCTGCCAGTACCCACTTTGCAATAAAATGTTAATTTAAAAAAAAAACTCACTTTTTCTGTAGTGTAGCTGCCCCCCTCCATACCCTACCCCCTCCCAGATTTTATAAAGTATCCCCCCCTCCTCTGCTACCCACCACCCTTTCCAAGTACTCTCTCCCACCACTTTGCTTTTTTAATATGCCTAGATCGCGGACACGCACGCGCACCTGCCCCAGACCTCCTGCGCGCACCCGGCATTGACTAAAGCTGGCCAGAAGGAAGTTCCCCAGCGATGGGCCGCCCACCCGCCTCCCTACAGCTGCTCCCACCCACCAACGATCAGCACCATTGCTGGCCGATGCAGAGAGGGCCACAAAGTGGCTGTCTCTGCATCGGTGTGCCTAAAAAGGTATTGCAGTGATGCCTCAATATCGAGGCATCATGGCAATACCTTGAAAGCGTCTGGAAACCCCTGACGGCGTACAAGGTATATCGCTGGTCTTTCAAGACCTTAACGACGCATGTAAGACGTACCCTGTACGACATGCGTCGTTAAGGGGTTAATATGTGTATATCTAAACACATAAATATAGAAATAGAAAACAGCACTCTCTGGACTTAACAGCAAATAATCAATTTATTCGGTAACTTTTCTGGGAATGCTCCCCTTCATCAGACCAACAATACACAAGTGAACCAAACATTTATACACACATAAACCCCTCCCCCAGTGCAAAAAAACACGAAACATTGTTGCCAAGGCAACCAACTTGTAACAAATATCTAAAAAAGAATAAAAAACAGAGGCGCCACCATGGCCTAATATCGCCAGTACAGGTAAAATGAGCAGCAATATGAGAATGTGAATACTCACAAACATAAAGCACCCCACTGGTGCTAGTAGAGCAGACTGACACTTCTCAGTGGTTCAGCACACTGTATCCAAAGCGCAGAGACAGTCAGGAATCCTCTGACACTCCAATGTATACGTGCCTATGGATAAAGGAAAAAGCAACACAACATGGCCCAATATCATCAGGACAAGGGGAAAATAATACCAATTGCTTGCACTTACAAGATGGTGGGCACCTGCAGGAGCAATCTCAGCAAACTGTAGCCAAAACGTCGCCCAGTAGACTTAAAACAGCAATCCTCAACAGGAACCAGGATCAACGATATAATTTATCACAGGAGGTGAAAAAAATACACACAATAGCAAGTGTATAAAAAGTCTTTATTAACACAGCAACTAGTTTCTCAGCCTACTCAGGGCTGTTTCATCAGGCTATGACAAACATTATAAAACACTTGCTATTTAACAGAAATCTAAAAACAAATGGGCTATTGTGATTGGATAATCAATTAGAAACACAATTGGCAAAAAAACCACACCTAACTACAATCACCTTTGTGTGGTTGTTAAAGTAACCTTTGTAAACACATGTAGGTAAGAAGATATTTACATGTTGAACCTCCTTACAAATACAATGTATAGATAGATGTATAAAAACATACAATACAAAATAACTAAAAAACTACATTAAACATAACATTTTTTGTCCAAAGTCTATCTCAATAGGACATATTAAAAAATTGATATAAATCATAGAACCATTGCTTTTATCTATATACATAAACCCAAAGTGCATCTAAAATAACTGCCTATACATTCTCTCAATTTAAATCTCCTTAGTTTCTCAGTATGCTGCAAGTCTGATACTCTTAATATTAATGTTGCCACTTGTTGAGACTAGCTGATTGATCTCAAATGTTAGATAACACATTAGTGTTGACTTACGGTTTATTAGGGTAACGTATGATTGTCTTGAGCAGACTTTCCATAACTGTTTAATTTGATATTTGTATTGGTACTATTACTTCAAAAGTAGAGCTGTAACTCCTTAAACATAAAAATAATAGAGCCATAACTGTTTTGTGAACAGATGTCTTGAATGCAGCTTTTGCTGCCTGTCACACTTGATTCATTGAATGGGTGTATCAAGTGTTTTGATGTGAAGTGTTAGGTGATTGGTCCACATAGATGCCAGTCAAAATCAGTCTGAATTGAACAGACAGTTGCAATTGCTAAGGGTGAGGGCAGAAGTGCAGGATTTATAAAATGTTTTTTTATAAATCCAGAATTGAACAGACAGTTGCAATTGCTAAGGGTAAGGGCAGAAATGCAGGATTTATAAAATGTTTTTTAGTTGTAAAGGCATGATATTTTATGTAAATAATAAACAGGTATAACATATTGGAAAATATATGATGTGCATTGTTAATTCACTATTTGGTGAATCTATTTTAACAAGTTATTAAGAGACACAGTAACTAAACAATAATTTTTTGTTAGTGAATCCTCTTTCTCCAATTGAGAAAAACATTAAAGTGCTTATCTATATTCTGTTTTATTACATAATTTATATCTCATCCAGGGGATTAGACCTGTGCTGCCAGTAACTATCAGTGTTCACATAGAGAACATGTATATTAAATTACAAGTGGTAATCACTGTTCCATATGATTTAGTAGTGCTAGAATAGATACATGGTGATATCCTATAAAAAAGTGATATACATGTTAAATAATTAAGTATTAAAAACTAAATAATATATAAAAAGTTAATGGTGTGTTTGTAGGGACTAGTGCAAATATGAATATATATAGAATATATTAATAGCACTGTGTAACAGTGACTAAATTAGTGGTGTGAAAAGTGATGTGTTATGAATAAAAAATAATAATAAAATGAATGTTGATAATATATGTGTGACTAATACCAATGTAAAATATGATGACACTGTGTAGCAGTGACTATATTAGTGATGTGAGAGGTGTGACTAGAAATAATTAATAATGGGGTTGATATAAAGAGTGACTATATTAGTGGTGTATATGGTGTAACTAATTAATAAAATAAATATATATACCCTTTATATAGGTGACTGTAGTCAATGGAAGTGGGTAAGATCTGAAATGATAATGGTAATCACTTCTACTGAGGTTAATAGAGTATGAATGATATTCTGTGTGAGACAGACAGTCATACAAACATTGTATATATCAAATATTACAGAATAAATGCACCCCTAATTAAATAATGGGTCTAAAAAAACGAGATAACTACAGGACCCTAGGGATAAAAAATCATAAATATCATAATAGAAATAACAACTGGAGTGCTCATATTTCAGTAATTCTATTTAGAAGGCTGCCATATCTAGATTTTCATTGAGTCCATCTGGTTGAAGTGTCCTCAATTTCCTGATCCAAAAAGTCTCTCTTTTCCTGAGCGTCAGGAAAGCATCAGGTGAACCTCTAGAGATAGCCTCTAAGGGTATAATTTTCATTGTTTTTTTTTGGTGGTGGTGGTAGGCAAGACAATGTCTTGATACACTATGTAATTTGGATTTTTTATTTATGTTGTAGGAGTGTTCACTCCACCTCTTTTTTACCTTGCGACAGGTGCGTCCAACATATTGGACCCCGCAACAACAGCTCAATAAGTATACAACAAAGGATGTCTCACATGTAAGAAAACCTTTAACTTTAAAGGTTTCTCCTGTGGTGTGTGATGTGAAGCTTGTGGCCTTGTGTGATGTATAACTGCACATACCACAACGTTTCCTATAGCACTTGGATATTCTGTTGAGATCAGAATTGGTGCCATGACTATTTCTCTCTTGGTATTTGTCCCTAACCACCTTACTGGGAGCTAGAGCAGTCTTGAGAGTAGGTGCTTTCCTAAATACTACTTTAGGCTTATTACCTACTACTTTGGTAAGAGTTGGATCTTGCATGAGGACTGGCCAGTGTTTATTGAGAATTTTGATAATAGCATGGTGATTAGAGTTAAATTTGGTAATAAACAACGGGGGATTGCAATCTTTACCCTAATAAACCGTAAGTCAACACTAATGTGTTATCTAACATTTGAGATCAATCAGCTAGTCTCAACAAGTGGCAACATTAATATTAAGAGTATCAGACTTGCAGCATACTGAGAAACTAAGGAGATTTAAATTGAGAGAATGTATAGGCAGTTATTTTAGATGCACTTTGGGTTTATGTATATAGATAAAAGCAATGGTTCTATGATTTATATCAATTTTTTAATATGTCCTATTGAGATAGACTTTGGACAAAAAATGTTATGTTTAATGTAGTTTTTTAGTTATTTTGTATTGTATGTTTTTATACATCTATCTATACATTGTATTTGTAAGGAGGTTCAACATGTAAATATCTTCTTACCTACATGTGTTTACAAAGGTTACTTTAACAACCACACAAAGGTGATTGTAGTTAGGTGTGGTTTTTTTGCCAATTGTGTTTCTGCTAATTGATTATCCAATCACAATAGCCCATAGAAACATAGATATTGACGGCAGATAAGAGCCATAGGCCCAGCAAGTCTGCCCGACCTTACCTAACAGTATAAACTTATCTAGTTCGTAGGATAGCCCTATGCTTGTCCCATGCATTTTTAAAGTCCCCCACAGTGTTTGTTGCTACTACCTCTTGAGGAAGTTTATTCCATAAATCAATCACTCTTTCTGTAAAGAAGTGCTTCCTCAAATTACTCCTGAATCTACTACCCTTTAGCTTGAGCTCATGACCCCTTGTTCTTGAATTTTCAATTTTATGTAAAATACCCACAGCCTCAGTTTTACTAAACCCTTTAATGTACTTGAAAGTTGCTATCATATCACCTCTTTCCCTTCTCTCCTCTAAGCTATACATATTTAGGTCATTGAGCCTATCCTGGTAAGTTTTATTTTTTAGACCATGTACCATTTTGGTAGCCCTCCTTTGCACAGATTCAAGTTTGTTAATATCCTTCTGAAGATATGGCCTCCAGAACTGCACACAATACTCAAGATGAGGCCTAACTAATGATCTATAAAGTGGCATAAGAACCTTACTATTTCTGCTGCAAATACCTCTACCAATACATCCAAGCATTCTGCTATTTGTTTTTAGATTTCTGTTAAATAGCAAGTGTTTTATAATGTTTGTCATAGCCTGATAAAACAGCGCTGAGTAGGCTGAGAAACTAGTTGCTGTGTTAATAAAGACTTTTTATACTTTTATACACTTGCTATTGTGTGTATTTTTTTCACCTCCTGTGATAAAACATAATTTATGCTTACCTGATAAATTCCTTTCTTCTGTTGTGTGATCAGTCCACGGGTCATCATTACTTCTGGGATATAACTCCTCCCCAACAGGAAATGCAAGAGGATTCACCCAGCAGAGCTGCATATAGCTCCTCCCCTCTACGTCACTCCCAGTCATTCGACCAAGAATCAACGAGAAAGGAGAAACCAAGGGTGAAGTGGTGACTGGAGTATAATTTAAAAAATATTTACCTGCCTTAAAAAACAGGGCGGGCCGTGGACTGATCACACAACAGAAGAAAGGAATTTATCAGGTAAGCATAAATTATGTTTTCTTCTGTTATGTGTGATCAGTCCACGGGTCATCATTACTTCTGGGATACCATACCAAAGCAAAAGTACACGGATGACGGGAGGGCTAGGCAGGCTCATTATACAGAAGGAACCACTGCCTGAAGAACCTTTCTCCCAAAAATAGCCTCCGAAGAAGCAAAAGTGTCAAATTTGTAAAATTTTGAAAAAGTATGGAGCGAAGACCAAGTTGCAGCCTTGCAAATCTGTTCAACAGAGGCCTCATTCTTAAAGGCCCAAGTGGAAGCCACAGCTCTAGTAGAATGAGCTGTAATTCTTTCAGGAGGCTGCTGTCCAGCAGTCTCATAGGCTAAACGAATTATGCTACGAAGCCAGAAGGAGAGAGAGGTAGCCGAAGCCTTATGACCTCTCCTCTGACCAGAGTACACGACAAACAGGGAAGACGTTTGTCGAAAATCCTTAGTTGCCTGCAAGTAGAACTTGAGGACACGAACTACATCCAGATTGTGTAGAAGACGTTCCTTCTTTGAAGAAGGATTCGGGCACAGGGAAGGAACCACGATCTCTTGATTGATGTTCCTGTTAGTGACTACCTTAGGTAAGAACCCAGGTTTAGTACGCAGAACTACCTTATCTGAATGAAAAATCAAATAAGGAGAATCACAATGTAAAGCTGATAACTCAGAGACTCTCCGAGCCGAAGAAATAGCCATTAAAAATAACACTTTCCAAGATAACAACTTTATATCAATGGAATGAAGGGGTTCAAACGGAACTCCTTGTAGAACGTTAAGAACAAGGTTTAAACTCCATGGCGGAGCAACAGTTTTAAACACAGGCTTGATTCTAGCTAAAGCCTGACAAAAGGCCTGGACGTCTGGATTTTCTGACAGACGCCTGTGCAACAAGATGGACAGAGCTGAGATCTGTCCCTTTAATGAACTAGCCGATAAACCCTTTTCTAAACCTTCTTGTAGAAGGGACAATATCCTAGGAATCCTAACCTTACTCCAGGAGTAACCTTTGGATTCGCACCAGTATAGGTATTTACGCCATATCTTATGGTAAATCCTTCTGGTAACAGGCTTCCTAGCCTGTATCAGGGTATCAATAACCGACTCAGAAAAACCACGTTTTGATAAAATCAAGCGTTCAATTTCCAAGCAGTCAGCTTCAGAGAAGTTAGATTTTGATGTTTGAATGGACCCTGTATCAGAAGGTCCTGTCTTAGAGGTAGAGACCAAGGCGGACAGGATGACATGTCCACTAGATCTGCATACCAAGTCCTGCGTGGCCATGCAGGCGCTATTAGAATCACTGATGCTCTCTCCTGTTTGATTTTGGCAATCAATCGAGGAAGCAGCGGGAAGGGTGGAAACACATAAGCCATCCCGAAGTTCCAAGGTGCTGTCAAAGCATCTATCAGAACCGCTCCCGGATCCCTGGATCTGGACCCGTAGCGAGGAAGTTTGGCGTTCTGGCGAGACGCCATGAGATCTATCTCTGGTTTGCCCCAACGTCGAAGTATTTGGGCAAAGACCTCCGGATGAAGTTCCCACTCCCCCGGATGAAAAGTCTGGCGACTCAAGAAATCCGCCTCCCAGTTCTCCACTCCCGGGATGTGGATTGCTGACAGGTGGCAAGAGTGAGACTCTGCCCAGCGAATTATCTTTGATACTTCCATCATTGCTAGGGAGCTTCTTGTCCCTCCTTGATGGTTGATGTAAGCTACAGTCGTGATGTTGTCCGACTGAAACCTGATGAACCCCCGAGTTTTTAACTGGGGCCAAGCCAGAAGGGCATTGAGAACTGCTCTCAATTCCAGAATGTTTATTGGTAGGAGACTTTCCTCCTGATTCCATTGTCCCTGAGCCTTCAGAGAATTCCAGACAGCGCCCCAACCTAGTAGGCTGGCGTCTGTTGTTACAATTGTCCAGTCCGGCCTGCTGAATGGCATCCCCCTGGACAGATGTGGCCGAGAAAGCCACCATAGAAGAGAGTTTCTGGTCTCTTGATCCAGATTCAGAGTAGGGGACAAGTCTGAGTAATCCCCATTCCACTGACTCAGCATGCACAATTGCAGCGGTCTGAGATGTAGACGTGCAAAGGGTACTATGTCCATTGCTGCTACCATTAAGCCGATCACCTCCATGCATTGAGCTACTGACGGGAGTTGAATGGAATGAAGGACACGGCATGCATTTAGAAGCTTTGTTAATCTGTCTTCTGTCAGATAAATCTTCATTTCTACAGAATCTATAAGAGTCCCCAAGAATGGAACTCTTGTGAGAGGAAAGAGAGAACTCTTCTTTTCGTTCACTTTCCATCCATGCGACCTTAGAAATGCCAGAACTAACTCTGTATGAGACTTGGCAGTTTGCAAGCTTGAAGCTTGTATCAGAATGTCGTCTAGGTACGGAGCTACCGAAATTCCTCGCGGTCTTAGTACCGCCAGAAGGGCACCCAGAACCTTTGTGAAGATTCTTGGAGCCGTAGCCAATCCGAATGGAAGAGCTACAAACTGGTAATGCCTGTCTAAGAAGGCAAACCTTAGATACCGGTAATGATCTTTGTGAATCGGTATGTGAAGGTAAGCATCCTTTAAATCCACTGTGGTCATGTACTGACCCTTTTGGATCATGGGTAAGATTGTCCGAATAGTTTCCATTTTGAACGATGGAACTCTTAGGAATTTGTTTAGGATCTTTAAATCCAAGATTGGCCTGAAAGTTCCCTCTTTTTTGGGAACCACAAACAGGTTTGAGTAAAACCCTTGTCCTTGTTCCGACCGCGGAACCGGATGGATCACTCCCATTAATAACAGATCTTGTACACAGCGTAGAAACGCTTCTTTCTTTATCTGGTTTGTTGACAACCTTGACAGATGAAATCTCCCTCTTGGGGGAGAGAATTTGAAGTCTAGAAGGTATCCCTGAGATATGATCTCTAGCGCCCAGGGATCCTGAACATCTCTTGCCCAAGCCTGGGCGAAGAGAGAGAGTCTGCCCCCCACTAGATCCGGTCCCGGATCGGGGGCCCTCGATTCATGCTGTCTTAGGGGCAGCAGCAGGTTTCCTGGCCTGCTTGCCCTTGTTCCAGGACTGGTTAGGTTTCCAGCCTTGTCTGTAACGAGCAACGGCTCCTTCCTGTTTTGGTGCAGTGGAAGTTGGTGCTGCTCCTGCTTTGAAATTCCGAAAGGGACGAAAATTAGACTGTCTAGCCTTAGCTTTGGCTTTGTCTTGAGGCAGGGCGTGGCCCTTACCTCCTGTAATGTCAGCGATAATTTCTTTCAAACCGGGCCCAAATAAAGTTTGCCCTTTGAAAGGTATATTAAGTAATTTGGACTTAGAAGTTACATCAGCTGACCAGGATTTTAGCCACAGCGCCCTACGTGCCTGAATGGCGAATCCTGAGTTCTTAGCCGTAAGTTTGGTTAAATGTACTACGGCCTCCGAAATGAATGAATTAGCTAGTTTAAGGACTCTAAGCCTGTCCGTAATGTCGTCCAGCGTAGCTGAACTAAGGTTCTCTTCCAGAGACTCCATCCAAAATGCTGCCGCAGCCGTAATCGGCGCGATGCATGCAAGGGGTTGCAATATAAAACCTTGTTGAACAAACATTTTCTTAAGGTAACCCTCTAATTTTTTATCCATTGGATCTGAAAAAGCACAGCTATCCTCCACCGGGATAGTGGTACGCTTAGCTAAAGTAGAAACTGCTCCCTCCACCTTAGGGACCGTTTGCCATAAGTCCCGTGTGGTGGCGTCTATTGGAAACATTTTTCTAAATATTGGAGGGGGTGAGAACGGCACACCGGGTCTATCCCACTCCTTAGTAACAATTTCAGTTAGTCTCTTAGGTATAGGAAAAACGTCAGTACTCGCCGGTACCGCAAAGTATTTATTCAACCTACACAATTTCTCTGGTATTGCAACAGTGTTACAATCATTAAGAGCCGCTAAAACCTCCCCTAGTAATACACGGAGGTTCTCCAATTTAAATTTAAAATTTGAAATATCTGAATCCAATCTGTTTGGATCAGAACCGTCACCCACAGAATGAAGCTCTCCGTCCTCATGCTCTGCAAGCTGTGACGCAGTATCAGACATGGCTCTAGTATTATCAGCGCACTCTGTTCTCACCCCAGAGTGATCACGCTTGCCCCTTAGTTCTGGTAATTTAGCCAAAACTTCAGTCATAACAGTAGCCATATCTTGTAATGTTATCTGTAATGGCCGCCCAGATGTACTAGGCGTCACAATATCACGCACCTCCCGGGCGGGAGATGCAGGTACTGACACGTGAGGCGAGTTAGTCGGCATAACTCTCCCCTCGCTGTTTGGTGAAATTTGTTCAATTTGTACAGATTGGCTTTTATTTAAAGTAGCATCAATACAGTTAGTACATAAATTTCTATTGGGCTCCACCTTGGCATTGGAACAAATGACACAGGTATCTTCCTCTGAATCAGACATGTTTAACACACTAGCAAATAGACTTGCAACTTGGTTACAATCTTATTTAACAAAAACGTACTGTGCCTCAAAGAAGCACTAAACGATTAAATGACAGTTGAAATAATGAACTGAAAAACTGTTATAGCATCAATCCTTGAAAACAACACAACTTTTAGCAGAGGTTTGTTCCCATTAGTAAAGTAACAATAATTAAATTTGAAACTTAAAAATAACAGAGCAACGTTTTTAATCACAGTCAATATATAAGTCTCACAGCTCTGCTGAGAGAATCTACCTCCCTTCAAAGAAGTTTGAAGACCCCTGAGTTCTGTTAGAGATGAACCGGATCATGCAGGAAATAAGAGAGTAACTGACTGGAAATTTTTGATGCGTAGCAAAGAGCGCCAAAAACGGCCCCTCCCCCTCACACACAGCAGTGAGAGAGAAACGAAACTGTCACAATTAAAACAAGCAACTGCCAAGTGGAAAAATAATGCCCAAACATTTATTCACTCAGTACCTCAGAAAATGCAAACGATTCTACATTCCAGCAAAAACGTTTAACATAATAAATACCTATTAAAAGGTCTAATGTATTTTTTACAGAGTAATTCCAGTGAAGTACCATCCCCAGAATACTGAAGTGTAGAGTATACATACATGTCATTATAACGGTATGGCAGGATTTTCTCATCAATTCCATTCAGAAAATAAAAACTGCTACATACCTCAATGCAGATTCATCTGCCCGCTGTCCCCTGATCTGAAGCTTTTACCTCCCTCAGATGGCCGAGAAACAGCAATATGATCTTAACTACTCCGGTTAAAATCATAGTAAAAACTCTGGTGGATTCTTCTTCAAACTCTGCCAGAGAGGCAATAACACGCTCCGGTGCTATTGTAAAATAACAAACTTTTGATTGAAGTTATAAAAACTAAGTATAATCACCATAGTCCTCTCACACATCCTATCTAGTCGTTGGGTGCAAGAGAATGACTGGGAGTGACGTAGAGGGGAGGAGCTATATGCAGCTCTGCTGGGTGAATCCTCTTGCATTTCCTGTTGGGGAGGAGTTATATCCCAGAAGTAATGATGACCCGTGGACTGATCACACATAACAGAAGAAATTATATTGTTGATCCTGGTTCCTGTTGAGGATTGCTGTTTTAAGTCTACTGGGCGACGTTTTGGCTCCAGTTTGCTGAGATTGCACCTGCAGGTGCCCACCATCTTGTAAGTGCAAGCAATTGGTATTATTTTCCCCTTGTCCTGATGATATTGGGCCATGTCGTGTTGCTTTTTCCTTTATCCATAGGCACGTATACATTGGAGTGTCAGAGGATTCCTGACTGTCTCTGCGCTTTGGATACAGTGTGCTGAACCACTGAGAAGTGTCAGTCTGCTCTACTAGCACCAGTGGGGTGCTTTATGTTTGTGAGTATTCACATTCTCATATTGCTGCTCATTTTACCTGTACTGGCGATATTAGGCCATGGTGGCGCCTCTGTTTTTTATTCTTTTTTAGATTCCATACTACAGGATAGCCATCCTTTGACAGAGTGCAGCCTCAAACATCTGGGAACTGTCATTACCCTGGACTCATAGACTTTCACATTATCATTATTTGGTTATGAATTGGTTTTAATATTTTTTCCAATCTATGTTTATATTCCAGTAATATATATATATTTTTTTTTTCTTATATATATATATATATATATATATATATATATATATATATATATATATATATATATATATATATATATATATATATATATAGTTTTTTACTATTATCATTTTCAGCATTGTGGTTACTTACTTATCTCCACATTTTAGATTTTTTAGGGTTTTATTTATAGTTTTATTATTGTTGCTATTATCATATTTCTAGATTTAGGCCTGTTTTTTTCTGTTGAGATATTACAAGCACTACCATATCACCTATTATATTGGAACTGAGGAAGCGCCCCCTAAGGGCGTGGTGTGTACACTGAGTACACACCACTCTCTCCATACAAACTATTGTAACAAATATCTCCATACATAATAAGCAATTAGTTACAATTTCGTTTAAACATCAATGAGTAAATTACCATGTGCAAATAGAAACACGTCTTAATGTCATAAAAATATACTGAACTAGCCCATAGATTGTTAGTATGTCTGCCACAATACAATATAACAAATGGTAAAACAGGATCTAAGCCAGTATGGGCCCCTGCAAGAGTCTAGCAAATCATGGATTGTACCAACATAAATGCCCTCCTCACAATGCGATTAAGAAGTGACATATAGACATCAAGTACTAGATAAATAAATACATGCACTAATACATAAACCCCTCATATCCTCAGACACGCTACAAGTCCTATTTCTAGCAGGCACAGCGCTCGATCGGGGTATTGTTCAAAAGGAGAGGCATCCCTTATTATGTCCAGTTCTAACACTAATAGAGCACCAGCGTACCCCAACAAGATACAGCATAAGTACAAGATGTTAAATAATGTATTCGTACCCCATGTATAGGGAGAGGAAAGCCCCGCACAGAATGAAAACCAGCCGCCCGTTTGTGGCAAGTGTCAGCACCGTTATTGCAATGATGATGCATGCGTATCAATCTGTGTTGCCCCTCCCTTAGTGGAATAACCTGATAGGTTGGGAGCGACAAGCCCCTATCTCCATACGCAAACTCAGAAGCATATGAGCGTGTGAAATCATAGAGCGTATGGGGACATTTAACCACTACCTGGATATATATGACTAGAGTATTCACGGGGATGGCAGCGTAACAGGGGTCACAGCATAGAGTATTTCACGAGAAGCAACAATGTGAATATAAATAAGTAAAATACACACCTGGTAAGACCGCTCAAGGCTACATGTATTCAACGCCGGTCATACTAAAATGTCTACAAAGTAACCAAACAGAAACATCTATGTTAGTACCAAAAGCCAGTGTGTTGTACACTGAACCCACATCGGTATGGGCATGTGGGTGGTCAAATAAGGCTGTGTACCTGCACAGCAGCGAGAATGAAAAAAATAGGAAAACGTAAGTTTAGTATGGAGAGGCTCATATGATAGGAGGACCATGACACGCCCCTATGCAACTCACTATATACACAAATGGCAAACAGTTCAGGAACATAAGTTCATAGTATGGTAGCCCAATGCCTGCAAGGGTCAAATTGGATAATGCAAGGATCATGAAACTTACACAAACATCTGTACAGTAGCCAAGCAGCTAGTATGCATGGGAGTGAGAGAATAATACAGTGAGGAACAAAAACCTATGTACATCAATACATGCCCATATGCCCTAAATAAACATACTGTCTAACATATAGTTCCTAACTCAGAACCAAAGGTACTGTGGACAGATCTACAAGCATATGTGGGTCACCGTTAGTACTATAATACACCTGATGAACAGAGTGGTTCCAGTTCAAACAGTCTAGGAGGCACCATCTCTTCCTTAATATCCTCACAAGAAGCAATGCCAATCAATCCCCATATTAAGGCCTTTGGGGTGAACAGTGTCCAATTTGTATTTCCATTCCGCCTTTTTCTGAAGTAGTAGTGTATCTCGATCTCCCCCCTGGGGTAGTGGGGGGACGTGGTCAATCAATTTAAACCTGAGGTCCGCCACAGAGTGGCCCTTCTCCATGAAGTGTCTAGCCACCGGTTGGTCACTCTTTCCCTTATCAATAGCAGTGCGGATGGCACTTCTGTGGTTCGCCATCCTCTTCTTTATATCATCAGAGGTTTTGCCTATATAAAATAGGCCACAGCTGCAGTTCAACATGTAGATAAAAAATTTTGTTGTACAGGTGAGGTAGTACTTGATCTTATAGCTCATATTTGTGTGTGGGTGCCTAAACTGCCTGCATTGGAGCATGGAATGGCACGTAACGCAACTAGGGCACTTGAATGATCCTTTTTTGACAATTGGCATCACTTTACTGTAGCTGTTGATAGGATCAGTCCTTATTAAAATGTCCTTCAAGTTCCTACCTCTTTTATAACCGATCCTGGGTGGTCCATACCCCTGATAGGGCAATGATCGATCTGATTCCACGATATCCCATTTTTCTTTCA
This sequence comes from Bombina bombina, assembly GCF_027579735.1. Taxonomy (NCBI): domain Eukaryota; kingdom Metazoa; phylum Chordata; class Amphibia; order Anura; family Bombinatoridae; genus Bombina; species Bombina bombina. The sequence goes on from NC_069501.1 coordinate 761,475,171, forward strand.
GCGTTGCCCCAATGTCCTGGTGTTGGGAGTGTATGCGGTAATGAAGTTGATTCTTTTCTGGTTGTCTCTATAAGTGAATTTCGTATTCACCTGAGTTCTGGCCTCCTTGATTATCTGGCCACTGTATCCTCGGTTGGTGAATCTGTCCTCCATTTCTTTCAGTTGAATGTCCTGTTTAGTTTCAGACGTATTGTTTCGGATCACCCTTAGCATCTGTGCTTTAGGGATAGCTTTTATAAGCGATCTTGGATGAAAGCTGGAAGCGCGCAAAAGCGTATTGCGATCCGTTTCTTTCTTAAATAGCGCTGTGCCAAGGCCGGTGCCCTCCTTATAGATTCTCAAGTCTAGGAAGTCCACTTCTGTGTAGCTTGAGACTTCCTTTAGTTGGACCTGGCCTCCTGCTTTATTCAAGGTATCCACCCATTCACTGAAGGTATCTATTGTGCCTCTCCAGACAATGATGATGTCATCGATATAGCGTTTGTAGAAAAGTATCTGTTTGTGTTCGTATACTTTAAAGACCTTTTCCTCCATATGCTCCATGAAGAGATTGGCAAATGCAGGTGCCATATTCGAGCCCATTGCCGTGCCCATGAGCTGAAGGTAGAACCTCTTTTCGAACTTAAAGTAGTTCAATTTCAAACACAAGGATAGGAGTTCAATAATGAAGCCAGTGGGGGGACCCACATAGGGGAATTTCTCCAGGCACTTAGTAATTATTTCCATGCCCATTTTGTGGGGGTTGATGGTGTAGAGACTCGCCACGTCAAGGCTGGCCAGCACATCACCTGGCTGAATGTCTGTCAACTTGGTTAGGTAAGTAATAAGTGTTGATGAGTCACGTAGGTATGATCGCATGTTCAATACCAAAGGTTGAAGTATGGAATCAACAAAGGTTGCCAGGGGTTGAAGCAAAGAACCCCGGGCTGAGACAATTGGGCGTCCTGGTGGGTGTAACAGCTGTTTATGAATTTTTGGCAGTGTGTATAATATTGGTCTGACAGGATAATCAGTAGTCAGCCAGTCTTTAGTAGTAGGGTCAATCCAATCCATCTGTGCTGCATGGTCAATCACGGAGTCAATTTGGTATTTGTAAGTGACCGTGGGGTCGCAAGGCAATGCCTTGTAGGTAGACGTATCAGCCAGTTGTCTGACAATCTCTTTCATATAATCCTGATAAATCCTGCAGTACCACTGCTCCACCTTTGTCTGCTGGGCGTATGACAATAGAGGTGTCATTCCTCAGAGAGTGCACAGCCTCCCAATCACTAGATGTCATGTTGTTTCTAGTTCCTCTCACCCAGTCTCTGTTGGACGATTCGGGTGAAGGTTCTGATGCTAGGATTGGTGGTAGGTGGATCAAAAGAGCTGGGCTTCTTAAAAGGGTGTCTGTTTTCATCCAAAGTCTTTGCTTGAAAAAAAAATCGCCCAGTTTGAGTTGTCTCTGAAAGCGCATCGTATCGATGTACGTAGTAAAGTCATTTGATGCGGTGGTGGGAACAAAGGAGAGGCCTTTCATCAGCACTCGTCGTTCATGCTCATTCAAGATATGATTGCTGAGGTTCACCGTCACATCCTCCTCTGTCTGCGTGGGAGCGGGGGTCTTCTTCCATACCCCGCCCCTTCGTGTGTCTTCGCCTCTGCCCCTGGAGCGGGTAGTAATCCCTAAAAAAGTCTGTGTACTGTGGTCCATCTGCTGTTCCTGTCGTTGGTTCCCCGTACATTCAGTGTCAGAGCCAAAGCTAGAATCAACCGTATTTAATTGGCGGTGGGCATATGTCCTGTATCGCCTCTGTCTCCTAGGTTGGTATTGTGCCCTTTCCACAGGTGCCAGGGTCCACCTATAGATTTTTTTCTCTTTGTAGTCTTCCATGACATAACCAAGTTTTTTATTTTTAAACGTGACCAGGGCATCGTTATATTCACGCAACTGAGTGGTGATCTTGTCCATCCAGTTTTCTGTTTTATCCTGCATCAGGATATGCCCCTTCACTTCTTCCATGTTGTTGATGTTATCTTTGGCTTTTTGCACCTGTACCTGGCTCACCTGTACAAAAAAACATAATTTATGCTTACCTGATAAATTCCTTTCTTCTGTAGTGTGATCAGTCCACGGGTCATCATTACTTCTGGGATATTACTCCTCCTCCCCAACAGGAAGTGCAAGAGGATTCACCCAGCAGAGCTGCATATAGCTCCTCCCCTCTACGTCACTCCCAGTCATTCGACCAAGGACCAACGAGAAAGGAAAAGCCAAGGGTGAAGTGGTGACTGGAGTATAAATTAAAAAATATTTACCTGCCTTAAAAACAGGGCGGGCCGTGGACTGATCACACTACGGAAGAAAGGAATTTATCAGGTAAGCATAAATTATGTTTTCTTCTGTTAAGTGTGATCAGTCCACGGGTCATCATTACTTCTGGGATACCAATACCAAAGCAAAAGTACACGGATGACGGGAGGGATAGGCAGGCTCTTTATACAGAAGGAACCACTGCCTGAAGAACCTTTCTCCCAAAAATAGCCTCCGATGAAGCAAAAGTGTCAAATTTGTAAAATTTGGAAAAAGTATGAAGCGAAGACCAAGTTGCAGCCTTGCAAATCTGTTCAACAGAGGCCTCATTCTTGAAGGCCCAAGTGGAAGCCACAGCTCTAGTAGAATGAGCTGTAATTCTTTCAGGAGGCTGCTGTCCAGCAGTCTCATAAGCTAAACGAATTATGCTACGAAGCCAAAAAGAAAGAGAGGTAGCGGAAGCTTTTTGACCTCTCCTCTGCCCAGAGTAAATGACAAACAGAGAAGACGTTTGTCGAAATTCCTTAGTTGCCTGTAAGTAAAATTTTAGAGCACGGACTACATCCAGGTTGTGCAGTAGACGTTCCTTCTTTGAAGAAGGATTTGGGCATAAAGAAGGAACAACAATCTCTTGATTGATATTCCTGTTAGTAACTACCTTAGGTAAGAACCCAGGTTTAGTACGCAGGACTACCTTATCCGAATGAAAAATCAAATAAGGAGAATCACAATGTAAGGCTGATAATTCAGAGACTCTTCGAGCCGAGGAAATAGCCATTAAAAATAGAACTTTCCAAGATAACAACTTTATATCAATGGAATGAAGGGGTTCAAACGGAACGCCCTGTAAAACATTAAGAACAAGGTTTAAACTCCATGGTGGAGCAACAGTTTTAAACACAGGCTTAATTCTGGCCAAAGCCTGACAAAAAGCCTGGACGTCAGGAACTTCTGACAGACGTTTGTGTAACAGAATGGACAGAGCTGAGATCTGTCCCTTTAATGAACTAGCAGATAAACCCTTTTCTAAACCTTCTTGTAGAAAAGACAATATCCTAGGAATCCTAACCTTACTCCAAGAGTAACCTTTGGATTCACACCAATATAGGTATTTACGCCATATCTTATGGTAAATCTTTCTGGTAACAGGTTTCCTAGCCTGTATTAAGGTATCAATAACTGACTCAGAAAATCCACGTCTTGATAAAATCAAGCGTTCAATTTCCAAGCAGTCAGCTTCAGAGAAGTTAGATTTTGATGTTTGAAGGGACCCTGTATCAGAAGGTCCTGTTTCAGAGGTAGAGACCAAGGTGGACAGGATGACATGTCCACCAGGTCTGCATACCAAGTCCTGCGTGGCCACGCAGGTGCTATTAGAATCACTGATGCTCTCTCTTGTTTGATTCTGGCAATCAATCGAGGAAGCAACGGGAAGGGTGGAAACACGTAAGCCATCCTGAAGTCCCAAGGTGCTGTCAGAGCATCTATCAGGACTGCTCCTGGATCCCTGGATCTGGACCCGTAACGAGGAAGCTTGGCGTTCTGTCGAGACGCCATGAGATCTATCTCTGGTTTGCCCCAACGTCGAAGAATTTGGGCAAAGACCTCCGGATGAAGTTCCCACTCCCCCGGATAAAAAGTCTGACGACTTAAGAAATCCGCCTCCCAGTTCTCCACTCCCGGGATGTGGATTGCTGACAGGTGGCAAGAGTGAGACTCTGCCCAGCGAATTATCTTTGATACTTCCATCATAGCTAGGGAGCTTCTTGTCCCTCCCTGATGGTTGATGTAAGCTACAGTCGTGATGTTGTCCGACTGAAACCTGATGAACCCCCGAGTTGTCAACTGGGGCCAAGCCAGGAGGGCATTGAGAACTGCTCTCAATTCCAGAATGTTTATTGGCAGGAGACTCTCCTCCTGACTCCATTGTCCCTGAGCCTTCAGAGAATTCCAGACGGCACCCCAACCTAGAAGGCTGGCGTCTGTTGTTACAATTGTCCAGTCTGGTCTGCTGAATGGCATCCCCCTGGACAGATGTGGCCGAGAAAGCCACCATAGAAGAGAATTTCTGGTCTCTTGATCCAGATTCAGAGAAGGGGATAAGTCTGAGTAATCCCCATTCCACTGACTTAGCATGCACAGTTGCAGTGGTCTGAGGTGTAAGCGTGCAAAGGGTACTATGTCCATTGCCGCTACCATTAAGCCGATTACCTCCATGCATTGAGCCACTGACGGGTGTTGAATGGAATGAAGGGTGCGGCAAGCACTTTGAAGTCTTGTTAGCCTGTCCTCTGTCAGGTAAATCTTCATTTCTACAGAATCTATAAGAGTCCCCAGGAAGGGAACTCTTGTGAGTGGAACGAGTGAACTTTTCTTTTCGTTCACCTTCCATCCATGTGACCTTAGAAATGCCAGCACTAACTCTGTATGAGACTTGGCAGTTTGAAAGCTTGAAGCTTGTATCAGAATGTCGTCTAGGTATGGAGCTACCGAGATTCCCCGTGGTCTTAGTACCGCCAGAAGAGCACCCAGAACCTTTGTGAAGATTCTTGGAGCTGTAGCCAATCCGAATGGAAGAGCCACAAACTGGTAATGCCTGTCTAGGAAGGCAAACCTTAGGTACCGATAATGATCTTTGTGAATCGGTATGTGAAGGTAAGCATCTTTTAAATCTACAGTGGTCATGTACTGACCCTCTTGGATCATAGGTAAAATTGTCCGAATAGTCTCCATCTTGAACGATGGAACTCTTAGGAATTTGTTTAGGATCTTTAAGTCCAGGATTGGTCTGAAAGTTCCCTCTTTTTTGGGAACCACAAACAGATTTGAGTAAAACCCCTGTCCCTGTTCCGATCGTGGAACTGGATGGATTACTCCCATTAACAAGAGCTCTTGTACGCAGCGTAGAAACGCCTCTTTCTTTGTCTGGATTGTTGACAATCTTGACAGATGAAATCTCTCTCTTGGAGGAGAGTATTTGAAGTCCAGAAGGTATCCCTGAGATATTATCTCTAGCGCCCAGGGATCCTGAACATCTCTTGCCCAAGCCTGGGCGAAGAGAGAAAGTCTGCCCCCCACTAGATCCGATCCCGGATCGGGGGCCCTCAATTCATGCTGTTTTAGGGGCAGCAGCAGGTTTCCTAGTCTGCTTGCCCTTGTTCCAGGACTGGTTAGGTTTCCAGCCTTGTCTGTAGCGAGCAACAGCTCCTTCCTGTTTTGGTGCAGAGGAAGTTGATGCTGCTCCTGCTTTGAAATTACGAAAGGAACGAAAATTAGACTGTCTAGTCTTGGCTTTGGCTTTGTCCTGAGGCAGGGCATGGCCTTTACCTCCTGTAATGTCAGCGATAATCTCTTTCAACCCGGGCCCGAATAAGGTCTGCCCTTTGAAAGGTATATTAAGCAATTTAGACTTAGAAGTAACATCAGCTGACCAGGATTTTAGCCACAGCGCCCTGCGTGCCTGAATGGCGAATCCTGAATTCTTCGCCGTAAGTTTAGTAAGATGTACTACGGCCTCCGAAATGAATGAATTAGCTAGTTTAAGGACTCTAAGCCTGTCCGTAATGTCGTCCAGAGTAGCTGAACCAATGTTCTCTTCCAGAGATTCAATCCAGAATGCCGCTGCAGCCGTGATCGGCGCAATGCATGCAAGGGGTTGCAATATAAAACCTTGTTGAACAAACATTTTCTTAAGGTAACCCTCTAACTTTTTATCCATTGGATCTGAAAAAGCACAGCTATCCTCCACCGGGATAGTGGTACGCTTAGCTAAGGTAGAAACTGCTCCCTCCACCTTAGGGACCGTTTGCCATAAGTCCCTTGTGGTGGCGTCTATTGGAAACATTTTTCTAAATATCGGAGGGGGTGAGAACGGCACACCGGGTCTATCCCACTCCTTAGTAACAATTTCAGTAAGTCTCTTAGGTATAGGAAAAACCTCAGTACTCGTCGGTACCGCAAAATATTTATCCAACCTACACATTTTCTCTGGTATTGCAACTGTGTTACAATCATTCAGAGCCGCTAACACCTCCCCTAGTAATACACGGAGGTTTTCCAGTTTAAATTTAAAATTTGAAATATCTGAATCCAGTCTGTTTGGATCAGAACCGTCACCCACAGAATGAAGTTCCCCGTCCTCATGTTCTGCCACCTGTGACGCAGTGTCTGACATGGCCCTAATATTATCAGCGCACTCTGTTCTCACCCCAGAGTGATCACGCTTACCTCTTAGTTCTGGTAATTTAGCCAAAACCTCAGTCATAACAGTAGCCATATCCTGTAATGTGATTTGTAATGGCCGCCCAGATGTACTCGGCGCTACAATATCACGCACCTCCCTCTGAGCGGGAGATGTAGGTACTGACACGTGAGGCGAGTTAGTCGGCATAACTCTCCCCTCGTTGTTTGGTGAAATTTGTTCAATTTGTACAGATTGACTTTTATTTAAAGTAGCATCAATACAGTTAGTACATAAATTTCTATTGGGCTCCACTTTGGCATTGCAACAAATGACACAGGTATCATCCTCTGAATCAGACATGTTTAACACACTAGCAAATAAACTTGCAACTTGGAAATACAATTCAATTAGAATAATATTAAAACGTACTGTGCCTTTAAGAAGCACAGAAGATCTATGACAGTTGAAAATTAATAAATTGAAACAGTTATAGCCTCAATCCTTGTAAACAACACAACTTTAGCAAAGGTTTAATCCCATTAGCAAAGATAACAAATTCTGAAAGCAGGAAACAAATTACAGAATAAACGTTTTTTATCTCAGTCAAACTATAATTCTCACAGCTCTGCTGAGAGAAATTACCTCCCTCAAAATAAGTTTTGAAGACCCCTGAGCTCTGTAGAGATTAACCGGATCATGCAGGGAATACAATGAGTTGCTGACTGAAATATTTGATGCTAGTAAAAGCGCCAAAAAACGGCCCCTCCCCCTCACACACAGCAGTGAGGGAGAACAGAAACTGTCAGAAAACAGATTAAGCAACTGCCAAGTGGAAAAATAGTGCCCAAACATTTATTCACACAGTACCTCAGCAAATGAAAACGATTTTACATTCCAGCAAAAACGTTAAACATAATCTCTAGTTATTAAACAGCTTTATGTATTTCTTACAGTGTAATTCTAGTGAAGTACCATTCCCCAGAATACTGAAGTGTAAAGTATACATACATGACATTATATCGGTATGGCAGGATTTTCTCATCAATTCCATTGTCAGAAAATAAAAACTGCTACATACCTCTATGCAGATTCATCTGCCCGCTGTCCCCTGATCTGAAGTTTACCTCACTCCTCAGATGGCCGAAAACAGCAATATGATCTTAACTACTCCGGCTAAAATCATAGCAAAACTCTGGTAGATTCTTCTTCAAACTCTGCCAGAGAGGTAATAACACACTCCGGTGCTATTTTAAAATAACAAACTTTTGATTGAAGATATAAAACTAAGTATAATCACCATAGTCCTCTCACACATCCTATCTAGTCGTTGGGTGCAAGAGAATGACTGGGAGTGACGTAGAGGGGAGGAGCTATATGCAGCTCTGCTGGGTGAATCCTCTTGCACTTCCTGTTGGGGAGGAGGAGTAATATCCCAGAAGTAATGATGACCCGTGGACTGATCACACTTAACAGAAGAAAATTTGTTATCTACATGTTGAACTGCAGCTGTGGCCTATTTTATATAGGCAAAACCTCTGACGATATAAAGAAGAGGATGGCGAACCACAGAAGTGCCATCCGCACTGCTATTGATAAGGGAAAGAGTGACCAACCGGTGGCTAGACACTTCATGGAGAAGGGCCACTCCGTGGCGGACCTCAGGTTTAAACGGATTGACCACGTCCCCCCCACTACCCCGGGAGAGATCGAGATACACTACTACTTCAGAAGGCGGAATGGATATACAAATTGGACACTGTTCACCCCAAAGGCCTTAATATGGGGATTGATTGGCATTGCTTCTTGTGAGGATATTAAGGAAGAGATGGTGCCTCCTAGACTATTTGAACTGGAACCACTTTGTTCATCAGGTGTATTATCGTACTAACGGTGACCCACATATGCTTGTAGATCTGTCCACAGTACCTTTGGTTCTGAGTTAGGAACTATATGTTAGACAGTATGTTTATTTAGGGCATATGGGCATGTATTGATGTACATAGGTTTTTGTTCCTCACTGTATTATTCTCTCACTCCCTTGCATACTAGCAGCTTGGCTACTGTACAGATGTTTGTGTAATTTTCATGATCCTTGCATTATCCAATTTGACCCTTACAGGCATTGGGCTACCATACTATGAACTTATGTTCCTGAACTGTTTGCCATTTGTGTATTTAGTGAATTGCATAGGGGCGTGTCATGATCCTCCTATCATATGAGCCACTCCATACTAAACTTACGTTTTTAAATGTTTTCATTCTCGCTGCTGTGCAGGTACACAGCCTTATTTGACCACCCACATGCCCATACCAATGTGGGTTCAGTGTACAACACACTGGCTTTTGGTACTAACATAGATGTTTCTGTTTGGTTACTTTGTAGACATTTTAGTATGACCGGCGTTGAATACATGTAGCCTTGAGCGGTCTTACCAGGTGTGTATTTTACTTATTTATATTCACATTGTTGCTTCTCGTGAAATACTCTATGCTGTGACCCCTGTTACGCTGCCATCCCCGTGAATACTCTAGTCATATATATCCAGGTAGTGGTTATATGTCCCCATACGCTCTATGATTTCACACGTTCATATGCTTCTGAGTTTGCGTATGGAGATAGGGGCTTGTCGCTCCCAACCTATCAAGTTATTCCACTAAGATTGACTGAGGGAGTGGCAACACAGATTGATACGCATGCGCATCATTGCAATAACGGCGCTGACACTTGCCACAAATGGGCGGCTGGTTTTCATTCTGTGGGGGGCTTTCCTCTCCCTATACATGGGGTATGAATACATTATTTAACATCTTGTACTTATGCTGTAACTTGTTGGGGTACGCTGGTGCTCTATTAGTGTTAGAACTGGACGTAATAAGGGATGCCTCTCCTTTTGAACAATACCCCGATCGAGCGCTGTGCCTGCTAGAAATAGGACTTGTAGCGTGTCTGAGGATATGGAGGGGTTTATGTATTAGTGCATGTATTTATTTATCTAGTACTTGATGTCTATATGTCACTTCTTAATCGCATTGGGAGGAGCGCATTTATGTTGGTACAATCCATGATTTGCTAGACTCTTGCAGGGGCCCATACTGGCTTAGATCCGGTTTTACCATTTGTTATATTGTATTGTGGCAGACATACTAACAATCTAGGGGCTAGTTCAGTATATTTTTATGACATTAAGACATTATGTGTTTCCATTTGCACATGGTAATTTACTCATTGATGTTTAAAACGAAATTGTAACTAATTGCTTATTATGTATGGAGATATTTGTTGGCAACAATGTTTGGCGTTTTTTTGCACTGGGGAAGGGTTTATGTGTGTATAAATGTTTGGTTCACTTGTGTATTGTTGGTCTGATGAAGGGGAGCATTCCCCGAAACGTTACCGAATAAATTGATTATTTGCTGTTAAGTCCAGAGTGTGCTGTTTTCTATTTCTATATACCCTATCATACTCTAGCACCCTGGCACCTGGAGAATTGTACGTGAGAGTGTACCTGCCTCATGCTGTTTAAACACATAAATATATATGTATATATTCTTACACAAATATATTTAAACTTTGCTGCCCATCACTGCACGACTTACACCTTTCGCTGCGCTAGGTTCTCTGCCGTGAATAGCAACATGAGAACGCGGCTCCTATTGGAGACTATTGAAGTGCGCAAAGCTTCCATGCAATGAGAGTGCAAGGTAGCGTTCAAATTGCGTTCAACTGCTAATGCCAGCGCACATTTGCGTGCACTGGTATTACGAGTGGAGAGCAAATATCGTGCTTGTAAAAGTGCAATTTTGCGCTCCACTCATAATCTGGCCTCTAATCTTTAAATGTTACATGCTGCCAGAGGTAGAACTTTCTGCAGTAAAAATGTAGTTAAAAAGGTGCATTTCTCACAAGAACATCCAACATTCAGAAGTCACAGCTTTCGAGACTGGGAAAGGCTAGGGGGCGGGGTTCAATAAATCCCAGAGAGCCAGTGATCAATCAATGCGCTGCCATTTTGCAGCGCTGCTCTGTATTTGACTGCTCTCTTTAAACAGTGCTTCGCTCTAGCTGCACTGTGCTGAGGAAAACTTACACAGTGCAGGCAGAGTACAGCACTTTGTTTATTTGAATAGCTTGAATAAAAGAAATATGTTTTTTACATAAGCTGTTTTGTGGTGCTGTGGATTTGGATGGACTTTGCCAAGACAAGGGAGTGCAGTGACTCCTACCACGTGCATCATATTTGCGTGAGTTATACAAATTGTACATTGCTGTGCCCACCTGTTTGATATAGGATATGCACTGTTTGAAGAGAACAGCCTGATGTGGAGAAGTGCTGAAAGTGAATGCACTAACAGTTCCAGCATGTGTCCCATTCTTTCTGCCGTCATGGTGCATTTTCTGCGATGACATCTCAGATCACAGCATGTTCTACCTTGGGGCATGCACTATACTGCCTGAAGTAGTCTCATACTCTGAAGTCTGTATTTATATCTCATATGAACCATAAAATAACAGGGCGAGCTAGCATGCAAGCATTTATAATTATACTTCACAAAAAAAAACCTTTAAAAACATAACTAGGCAACCTGTAAGCACTCTTATCAAATACATATAGAAAGAATTAAGTAATGTTGAACTATTATCAAGCGACATCCATGAACTAACCTACCCCAAGGAAAACAGAGGGATAGCAACACAAAGAGAAACGTAAAGCACAAAGCATGTTATAAGAGCACACAAATAAATTTCAGTGTGCTCCCCAAGGCCTTTTTAGTGGGTGCACCACCCAGCTGATTTTACTAAACACCGGGTAAAATTTTAGCCAATATTAAAAGGACAGTAAAGGCAAAACAAAATCTTTCATGTATTAAATAGGGCATGTAATTTTAAACAACTTTCCATTTTACTTTTATTGCCAATTTTGCTTTGTTCTCTTGGTATTCTTAGTTGAAAGCTAAATCTAGGAGGTTCATGTGCTAATTTCTTAGACCTTGAAGACTGCCTCTAATCTGAAAGCATTTTGACAGTTTTTCACCACTAGAGGGCGTTAGTTCATGTGTTTCATATAGATAACATTGAGCTCAGGGACGTGAAGCTCCTAGGAGTCAGCACTGATTGGCTAAAAATGCAAGCCTTTCAAAAGAACTGAAATAAGTTGGCAGTTTGCAGATGCATAGAAACAAGGTAATCACAGAGGTAAAAAGTATATTATTATAACTGTGTTAGTTATGCTGCCATACAGTCAATGTAGAAACCAGGGAAAAGAACACTAAATACAGTAGAATTAAATACTTGATAAACGCACAATATAAAGATAATGCAAGTTAATCCAATTTTCCCTCCCCCTATATCACATGACAACCATCAGCCAATCCCAAAATACATACAGTTGTAGGGCTGGGCGATATGGGGGGGAATCACGATTTTTTTTTTTTTTTTTTAAAACAAGATTGCGATTTTATTAAAAATTACTAGAACACCTTAATTTTTCAATAAAACGTTTATTTAACTCTACAGAATCTTACGGTACATGTTTCTCAATGTCCAATACACTCTTGGAGCATAAAAATTAACACTAATTAACAATAATTAGAGGAAAAATATATAAAAAAAAAAAACTTGTTGTGCACTGCACCACTGTGTACTACTACTGATGATCTTTCTTCTGGGAATCTACACTTGACTCAACTAAATTATATATTAAATAAATATAAATAATATAATATTACAGTTATCTATCTATCTATCTATCTATCTATCTAGTAAGTAACTCTATATATCATACATCCTCTATAATCTATCTACTAGATAGATGAGATAGAGCAGTACGTAGTAGATATTATTTATATATATTTTGGTAACATTATGTTGAATATATTATATTTTACAATTCACTTCACAATACATCCTACAACCAACCACTTGATCACCGCCACAACACTCCTAGATGACTCCCACACACTCTTCAATCTCTGCCAAAATGGCCGTTTCGTGGGCATTCTCAGGTCCACCCACGGCCGCACACTGGTCCGCCTCTCATCCTCCCTCTCCGCCTCAGTTTTCATGACGATCTGAAGATTATTATTTTTTAAATTGCGTACTCTCGCGGTTTTAAAACCGCGGCGATTAATTGCGGTTTAAAACCACATCCGCGATTAATCGTGCAGCCCTATACAGTTGTGATCAAAATTATTCAACCCCCATTACAAATCAGGTTTATTGTCAAAATTTACAGACTTTCAGCAGTTTGCAATGAACAAATCAAACAAAAGCAATTGAAATAGCTCAACACAACGAATACTTCAAGTGGTTTCCCTCAAAACAGCACAAATATGCAAAACAGGTGTTGTCTTAAGTACACCTGTTGCAACTTATCATGGGCCTCATTAGTTGCACCAGGTTTGCTTGAGCTAGAACACATGAAATACCTGAACTTTCTAGGGGTTTGTTGAGGGTCATGTTTGACTGCATGTTAGAAATATGGCTAAGTAAAAAGAATGGTCCAAAAAGTTAAAAGAGGAGATCGCCCTTTACAAACAAGGAACAGGATACAAAAAGATAGCGAAAGCGCAGAATATTCCTAGAGACACAGTTGGGAGCATAGTTTGCAAGTTCACTACCTGGACGGGGCAGAAAAAGGAAGCTATAAATAGCTGCAACCAGATTTCTGAGAAGGCAGGTAGAGAAAAAAAACCCTAGAGTGACTGCAAAAGACCTGCAGCAAGACTTGGTGGCAACAGGCACTGAGGTTTGAGTTTGCACAGTAAGGCGCGTACTAATCGCAGAAGGTTTCCATACCAGAACTCCAAGATGTACACCACTACTGACCCAAAAGCACAAGAAAAGTTGGCTCCAATATGCTCAAAATCATATTAATAAGAGAAGTTTGGGATTCTGTTCTGTGGAGTGATGAAACAAAACTGGAACTTTTCGGCCCGATGGATCAAGGATCCATCTGGAGGAAGAAGAATGAAGCATAAGCTGAAAAGAATACTCTGCAAACAGTTAAGCATGGTGGTGGCTCAGTGATGCTCTGGGGATGCTTTGCATCCTCTGGCACTGGAAACCTGCAGCGTGTGGAAGGCAAGATGGATTTATTGAAGTATCAGGAAATCCTACGAGGAAACGTCATGCAGTCTGTGAGGAAGCTGAAGCTTGGGCGTCATTGGACCTTCCAACAGGACCATGATCCCAAGCATAGCTCAAATTCCACCAAGGCTTGGTTGCAGAAGAAGTCCTGGAAGATTCTACAGTGGCCATCGTAATCACCTGACTTGAACCATCAATCTCTGGTGGGATTTGAAAAATGCGGTTGCAGCACGCAAAGCCAAGAATATTACTTAACTGGAGGCCATTGCTCATGAGGAATGGGCTAAGATTCCTCAGGTTCGTTGCCAGAACCTGGTGTCTGGCTATGCATCTACTTTGCAGCAGGTTATAACAGCAAAAGGACACTCTACTAAGTACTAAAGATGCTTGCCATGAAGGGGTTGAATAATTTTAAGACTGCAGAATTCATTAAAAGTTGAATTTTCAGTTGAATTTGGGGAAACCACTTGAAGCATTTCTTGTGTTGAGCTATTTCAATTGCTTTTGTTTGTTTTGTTCATTGCAAACAGCTAGAAGTCTGTCAATTTTCGCAATAAACCTGATTAGCAATGGGGGTTGAATCATTTTGATTACAACTGTATACATATATACTGTGCAGTTTTGCACATATTCAGTAGGAGCTGGAGCCTCAGAAAGTGTGCATATAAAAAGAATGTGAATTTTTAATAATGGAAGTATAATGACAATTTATTGATTTATCCTAATCTTAAAACTTTAAGTGAAGGCACCAACAATAGCCATGGGATGGCTGGGCACTTGCCTAGTGAGTATGCTGTGCTGAGAGGCATCAAACTATCTTTCGGTATTAGTACAAACACTTCTGCTGAAACAAAAACATTCAGCTCGTCCAATCTACCAAATAGGTAGAAGCTTAACTTGACTGAAGCAGGAAGGGGAGAGGTGTATGTAGGGGCAGAAACTTGACATGTCTGTGAGGCTACCTACTTCAGCTACCCACCAGTACCGATATAGGTCTAAAGGAGTGTAAGAGAAATGGGGAAAGCAGAAGTTTGATATTATATGTCATGACTTAGAGGAACATATTAACCAAATGCTAAATCACCTGAAAGTGATACAGCACATCTATAAAAGTCAGGCTGGAAAATATTACATGAACCTCTCTGTAAAAAAGAAAGATATTTTACCTCAATGTTTCCTCTGCTCACCCGAGTGCATTTTTTTTTTAAATCAGGCAACTCTGTATGTACTCTGACTGTACCTCATGTTAAAGTAAGGTGATGGAAATCTTCCATATCCCAGTGGTTATGATTTATACTCAACAGCAACAAACATTACATTAGAATCACATTTGCTACTGCATCTTTATGGTATGCAGCTCTGGTAAACAACCCTAAAAAATGTATACAAATACAGTTCCAGCTGGTACTAATAGTAAGAGCAATTCAAAGTTTTACTTTACCCTTTCATTACTAGAAGGGCTTTATATGATTTTGAGACCATTATATCATAGACTTGTGAAAAGTATAAATGGTTAATTTAGAGCCTGTGCTTCATGCATCCATTAAACAGTTTATATAAACTTGTCTCTGTAATGTAATATAAGCCAGAGATCATATTTGATTGTAGACCATTAAGCAAAAATAGATCATTTAATTTGTGTCTGAGAATCTTTCTTGCTATATTCTTATGACTTGTTTTTAAGGGTCTTAAGATCAGACATGTTGGATTGATGGCTTTGATACATTTGGTAACAATATAACTTTTGTAAATATTATACAATGTTATTTAGCATCAAAAATGTTTCAATACAACAAAAACTGCAAGTACTTGAACCAAGGGTTTTCAGAAACAGAGGGTTCCTGGGTGTGCTCTTGCAGTATGATGGTGTCCTCTTGACACTTTTCTGGCCAGTTGATGAACCCATTAAATCTATTCTCAAACTGTATGAGTAAGTAATTCACCAAAACTTAAAGGGATATAAAGGTCAAAATTAAACAACTTTCCAAATTACGTTAATTATCAAAATTGTACATGCACGCTCCTGAGCTCTTATGAGCCTACCTAGATTCTTCTACAACAGATATCAGGGGAACAAAGTAAATTTAATAATAGAAGTAAAATTGGAAAGTTGATTAAAATGGCATGCTCTAGCTCACTGGTTTTCCCAAAAAGGCCAGATTTTGAGGATATCTGAACTAGAGCACATGTGAATTAATCTACTGATTAGTAACCATGGTAATTTTACCTGCTCACACCCAAGGTAATCTTGAAAATCCGACCTGTTAGAGAGGTCTAAGGACAGGTTTGAAAGCCAGTGCTCTAGTTGAATTAGGAGAGTTTAATTTTGACGTTACTGTCCCTTTAACTGAAAGTGTGTGACAGAATGGAAAGACACACACGTTGCTTATTTTCTGCCACTATTGCTCTCTTTGGCTAATTTTTTTTTTGGACTTTCTGATTTTTTTCGCTAATCTTCTTGGATATTAGTTTACATATTATCAGTTTAAAACCTAATTTTGCAACTAAAAATCATAGCCTTATGTAACTAATTATCTACAAACCAACCATATTAGTACAATGGATAGCTTGATCTTTGGCATACGTAAAGACTCTGGTAAGCAGATCTTCAAAGTCCCACAAACATGTTAAAGAGGATTAACTTTTCCACAAGTCTTGATATGATTAAGATCAATTTGAGGGCATTTATCATACAGCGCTGCTATTTTTAGAGCAGGATTAGTTATATTAGATGATATCTTGTTAATGGTTTTGCATTTGCACTAGTTACCACCATGTACCCATAAAAGCCAATGCAACAGCCAAAACATGACACACCTCTTTTATTCCAAGATTCCATGATTTATGTGACAAGAACATTTCTGTTACCAACAATAACCCTTACCCTTAAATCATACTAAATCCTGGCCCATCTTAATTTAACACCTGAATGGCTATACCACACATTATGTTAACACATTTCAAAAGTTATACATTTGCTTAAGCCAGAATTTTGTACATATGTATTTCAATTTTGATTACCCTGGAAGCATGCTATCAAAATGTATCAATGGGAATGTGTAATAAAGTTTAATAAATCAACTACAAACACTGCAGAGGAGGACAGAAGCTTACATATAAAAGATAATCATAATTTAGTTGGACAGGCCAGAAGTGGGGGAAACTGGTGAGTATTTTTCAGGGATATGAGCCAAGATATAGAAATAAATAAAAATATTACAATAAAATATATTAATAATAACAACAATAAATAACAAATGTAAAATCACAACCAACCAAAAGTGCAATACAGTAAAAAATATAATAGTGCTCTGTTTAATCATGGGGAACAACACTATGTGATAGATTACATTTGACTAGTAAGCTTTACCAATGCTCTAATTACATGTCCAACTCCATTAAAGTCTAAGGAGTTGGAAATGTGAACAAAGCATTGGTAAAGCTTACCAATCAAATGTAATCTAAATATAGTCCTATAATTTTAGGATGAATGTTCATAGGAATTAACTTAATTTTTCCTATGACCACTCTTCCTGCAATTATATAAGCTAAGGGTGTTCCTCAGAGAACAGTATGTTGGAACATAATTGTGCAAGATGAGAACTAGCAGTATAACAGGCAATCTAGCAATTAGAATAATTTTTCAAAAGTTACTGGCAAGTTTTTTTTAAGGAACAGAAGCATCTCTGCATGTTCAGCTATAAAAGTCTGTTTCAGTAAGTAATAAGTCTGTTTCAGTAAGAACGTTTGGAAAGTGAAAGACTGTTCAGCTTAGCGTCACACTACTGCATGGGGCGGAAATATATTTTTGGCCTATTTTAGCCAGAGCAGGAAATCGCAGTTTATTAACTGCCCAGTACTTCAGGGGTTTGTCTGAACAAGGTACAGTGATCTCTCCTACAATAATACAAATAACAGCAGTTTGTATTGGCAGAACAGAAAGGAAGTCTCCACTCCAGCTTAAAACGAAATGGGAACATGCAGTTTAGAAAAAAAAGCCACAAGATGGAGTATGGGTACTAAGTGGAGGTATTGGTTTTGGTATCGGAACATTTGCACAAGTACTCGTATCGGCACCGATAGTGATTCTAGTCTCGGTACAACCCTACAAAAAATATACTGCAAAATAAACACATTTATTGAGAAACTACAGAAGTCAGAATCTTGCAGCCAAATTTAGTAGAAGAAAATTGTTGCATATCCAATTTATAATGACAGATAAAAGTATGAGGAGACTTTTAAACTGCTTAGGAAATCTCAAACTAAGTAGCATCTGCTCGACAGGCTGGTAGATTGTGCATTAAAGGAACAGTGTAGTTAAAATTAAACTTTCATGATTCACATAAAGCATGCAATTTTAAGCAACTTTCAAATTTACTCCTATTATCAATTTTCTTTGTTCTCTTGGTATCTTTATTTGAATGTAAGCATATGAGCCGGCCCATTTTTTGTTCAGCACCTGAGTAGCGCTTGCTGATTGGTGGCTACATTTAGACACCAATTAGCAAGTGCTACCCAGGTGCTAAACCAAAAATGGGCTGGACCCTATGATTACATTATTGCTTTTTCAAATACAGATACCAAGAGAACAAAGAAAAATTGATAATAGGAGTAAATTAGAAAGTTGCTTAAAATTGCATGCTCTATCTGAATCATGAAAGATTAATTTTGACTACACTATTCCTTTAAGTCCCACTGGAACTGGTTGTTGCTTTAGCTCATAAGCTATTGAGATAGCTCAAACAATCAATCTGGAAAGAGTGCTCATAGCAGGCACTATGCCTTGTTGGCGACTATGAGGAACCACAAAAAGCTTCTTAGTTTTCCTAAAGTCCTTAGTGCATTTAATATATATGTGGAGACAACGCACCATATCCATTCGGTAAAGTAGCTTGCAAGCCAGGACACAAAGACGGTAAAACTATATCCTTTGAGGTACAAACTTCTGAAACTACCTTAGGCTAAAACAAATTAAAAAAAAAAAAAAAGAAATCAGGCATTGTGTGGAGGACAACTTTATCCTCAAGAAAATAAATATTAGGATATTCCACTGACAAGGCTTGCAACTCAGAAACTCTGTGTGCTGAGGTGATGGCCATCAGAATAATTTTACCAATGTAAGAAACCAAAAAAAAAAAACTTCACGTAAAGGTTCAAATAGCCTTCCATCAATGATTCTACTACCAAAGGAAAATCCCATGTAGCAAAATAGATCTAAAGTTTGGCAGGATATGAGCCAGTGCTTAAAAGAACTGAATAATAAGAGGCTATTGAGCCTACTTGATAATGTAAATGGTTAAGATAGCAGATACCTGAACCTTGAGTGTTAGGGCATAATCTGTGAAGATATCACTCATGCAGGAATTAAAAAGATGACACAAGAAACATTTTGATACCAGATGTTCAAGTAACCAATTAGAAAAGGTCTCCCAAACCTTATAGTAAACCAAAGGAGTAGATTTCTTCATAGCATATAAAACTGTCTGAATAACTGCTTGAGAAGATTTTAGACATTGGAGGCACAACCAGCACCCAGACCATCAGTTTCAACTGAAAAGGGTTTAGATCAAGAATTGGGCCTTGATGTAGAATATTCAGGATCTTTGGCCGAATATACAGAAGTTGAAACCCCCCATTGTTGAAACAGAGGGATCTATGGTCTGCTAAAGTTAAAATGTGAGAATCACAATGAAAGTAGACTTTTTATTTTGAAACAAGAAAGATCCCTAGACTCAAATTGTATATAGTTTTTGCATGTACACAGACCTGTGTAGTCATGGTTACGTCTATGAGTGATGATGCATATCTCTTTGCGCCATGCAATGATGCTTTTTTTTTACTCATGTAAAGAGTTGGATGTAATGAGGTAGGAGTGTTATTTACAGTTTCCATGACAACAGCCTCTCTCTGATGATGTAGTCACGTCGGCCACGCACTCAGATGCAGTCGAGTTTGATTAGGTTTCCCGGGTCTGTGACATGATTTAGGTAAGATTTAGGGGTATATATAGGGGTATATTTGGTGTATATTGTATGCTTGTTTTTTCCATGTGAACAAGGCTCTTGTGTAGAGCCGAAACGTTATGGAGTAAAAGATGATTTGAAAGAATCCTGTGTGCCTACGTTATTTGGAAATCTGATGGGATCCACATCAGGTCCTAATTTTCAGTGGAGTGGGTATATATATCTGTACCTATATATATATATATATATATATATATATATATATATATATATATATATATATATATATATATATATATATATATATATATATATACATACATATATATATATACATACATACATACACACATACACACATATATATATTTGTGCAAAAAAACATCAAATATATGTAGAAATATGTATTTAAGAATAAAAAGAACACATTGTGCTATGTGAAGAACATTGGAATGTGAAATATTCATATTTTCATGTCGAGTTAGCGCACTTGAAAATATGCGATTGGGTTTGCGTAAGTATGGTTTTTACCCCACATTTGAATTTTATGGGGGAATACATTATTGCGTGCGATATGCTAAGTTAGGCTTTTTACACCTGTCTGGATAGCGCACAAATAAAAACGGTTTACTTTCAATTTGTGCTACCCGACACACGCAAAAACATAATTTTTTTTTCTTTCATATTGGCAAGAGTCCATGAGCTAGTGACGTATGGGATATACAATCCAACCAGGAGGGGCAAAGTTTCCCAAAACTTAAAATGCCTATAAATACAGCCCTCACCACACCCACAATTCAGTTTAATGAATAGCCAAGTAGTGGGGTGATAAAGAAAGGAGTAATAAAGCATCAACAAAGGAATTTGGAAATAATTGTGCTTTATACAAAAAAATCATAACCACCATAAAAAACATAATTTATGCTTACCTGATAAATTTATTTCTCTTGTAGTGTAGTCAGTCCACGGGTCATCCATTACTTATGGGATTATATCTCCTTCCCAACAGGAAGTTGCAAGAGGATCACCCAAGCAGAGCTGCTATATAGCTCCTCCCCTCACATGTCATATCCAGTCATTCGACCGAAACAAGACGAGAAAGGAGAAACCATAGGGTGCAGTGGTGACTGGAGATTAATCAAAATTTAAACCTGCCTTAAAGACAGGGCGGGCCGTGGACTGACTACACTACAAGAGAAATAAATTTATCAGGTAAGCATAAATTATGTTTTCTCTTGTTAAGTGTATCCAGTCCACGGATCATCCATTACTTATGGGATACCAATACCAAAGCAAAAGTACACGGATGATGGGAGGGACAAGGCAGGAACTTTAAACGGAAGGAACCACTGCCTGAAGAACCTTTCTCCCAAAAATAGCCTCCGAAGAAGCAAAAGTGTAAAATTTGTAAAATTTCGAAAAAGTGTGAAGTGAAGACCAAGTTGCAGCCTTGCAAATCTGTTCAACAGAGGCCTCATTCTTAAAGGCCCAGGTGGAAGCCACAGCTCTAGTGGAATGAGCTGTAATTCTTTCAGGAGGCTGCTGTCCAGCAGTCTCATAGGCTAAACGTATTATGCTACGAAGCCAAAGAGAGAGAGAGGTAGCCAAAGCCTTTTGACCTCTCCTCTGTCCAGAGTAAACGACAAACAGAGAAGAAGTTTGACGAAAATCTTTAGTTGCCTGCAAATAGAATTTCAGGGCACGGACCACGTCCAGATTATGCAAAAGTCGTTCCTTCTTTGAAGAAGGGCTAGGACACAAAGATGGAACAACAATCTCTTGATTGATATTCCTGTTAGAAACCACCTTCGGTAAGAACCCAGGTTTAGTACGCAGAACTACCTTGTCTGAATGAAAAATTAGATAAGGAGAATCACAATGTAAGGCAGATAACTCAGAGACTCTTCGAGCCGAGGAAATAGCCATCAAAAACAGAACTTTCCAAGATAACAGCTTGATATCAATGGAATGCAGGGGTTCAAATGGAACACCTTGCAAAACGTTAAGAACTAAGTTTAAGCTCCACGGCGGAGCAACAGTCTTAAACACAGGCTTAATCCTAGCCAAAGCCTGACAAAAAGCCTGAACATCTGGAACTTCTGCCAGACGTTTGTGAAGAAGAATAGACAGAGCTGAAATCTGTCCCTTTAATGAGCTAGCAGATAAGCCTTTTTCTAAACCCTCTTGTAGAAAAGACAATATCCTAGGAATCCTAACCTTACTCCATGAGTAACTCTTGGATTCGCACCAATATAAATATTTACGCCATATCTTATGGTAAATTTTTCTGGTAACAGGTTTCCGAGCCTGTATTAAGGTATCAATAACCGACTCCGAGAAGCCACGCTTTGATAGAATCAAGCATTCAATCTCCATGCAGTCAGTCTCAGAGAAATTAGATTTGGATGGTTGAAAGGACCCTGAATTAGAAGGTCCTGCCTCAGAGGCAGAGACCATGGTGGACAGGACGACATGTCCACTAGGTCTGCATACCAGGTCCTGCGTGGCCACGCAGGCGCTACCAAAATCACCGATGCTCTCTCCTGTTTGATCTTGGCAATCAGTCGAGGCAGCATCGGGAATGGTAGAAACACATAAGCCATGTTGAAGACCCAAGGGGCTGTCAGAGCATCTATCAGCACCGCTCCCGGGTCCCTGGATCTGGATCCGTAACAAGGAAGTTTGGCGTTCTGGCGAGACGCCATGAGATCCAGATCTGGTTTGCCCCAACGATGAATCAGTTGAGCGAAGACCTCCGGATGAAGTTCCCACTCCCCCGGATGAAAAGTCTGGCGACTTAGAAAATCCGCCTCCCAGTTCTCCACGCCTGGGATGTAGATCGCCGACAGGTGGCAAGAGTGAGACTCTGCCCAGCGAATTATCTTTGAGACTTCCAACATCGCTAGGGAGCTCCTGGTTCCCCCTTGATGGTTGATGTAAGCCACAGTCGTGATGTTGTCGGACTGAAATCTGACGAACCTCTGAGTTGCTAACTGAGGCCAAGCTAGAAGAGCATTGAATATCGCTCTTAACTCCAGAATATTTATTGGGAGGAGTTTCTCCTCCTGAGTCCATGATCCCTGAGCCTTCAGGGAATTCCAGACTGCGCCCCAACCTAGAAGGCTGGCGTCTGTTGTTACAATCGTCCAATCTGGCCTGCGAAAGGTCATCCCTTTGGACAGATGGGGCTGAGAAAGCCACCATAGAAGAGAATCTCTGGTCTCTTGATCCAGATTTAGTAGAGGGGACAAATCTGAGTAATCCCCATTCCACTGACTGAGCATACACAATTGCAGTGGTCTGAGATGCAGGCGCGCAAATGGTACTATGTCCATTGCCGCAACCATTAAGCCGATTACTTCCATGCACTGAGCCAATGACGGGTGTGGAATGGAATGAAGGGCACGGAAAGTATTTTGAAGCTTTAATAACCTGGACTCCGTCAGGTAAATTTTCATCTCTATAGAATCTATAAGAGTCCCTAGGAAGGGAACCCTTGTGAGTGGTAATAGAGAACTCTTTTCCACGTTCACCTTCCACCCATGCGACCTCAGAAATGCCAGAACTATCTCTGTGTGAGACTTGGCAATTTGAAAACTTGACGCTTGTATCAGAATGTCGTCTAGGTACGGAGCCACCGCTATGCCTCGCGGTCTTAGTACCGCCAGAAGAGAGCCCAGAACCTTTGTAAAGATTCTCGGGGCCGTAGCTAACCCGAAGGGAAGAGCTACAAACTGGTAATGCCTGTCTAGGAAGGCAAACCTTAGGTACCGATAATGATCTTTGTGAATCGGTATGTGAAGGTAGGCATCCTTTAAATCCACTGTGGTCATGTATTGACCCTCTTGGATCATGGGTAGGATGGTTCGAATAGTTTCCATTTTGAATGATGGAACTCTTAGGAATTTGTTTAAGATCTTTAGGTCCAAAATTGGTCTGAAGGTTCCCTCTTTCTTGGGAACCACAAACAGATTTGAGTAAAATCCTTGCCCTTGTTCCGTCCGCGGAACTGGGTGGATCACCCCCATCAATAAGAGGTCTTGTACACAGCGTAGAAACGCCTCTTTCTTTATTTGGTTTGCTGATAACTTTGAAAGATGAAATCTCCCTCGTGGAGGGGAAGCTTTGAAGTCCAGAAGGTATCCCTGAGATATGATCTCCAATGCCCAGGGATCCTGGACATCTCTTGCCCAAGCCTGGGCGAAGAGAGATAGTCTGCCCCCCACTAGATCCGATTCCGGATAGGGGGCCCTCTCTTCATGCTGTCTTAGGGGCAGAAGCAGGTTTTCTGGCCTGCTTGCCCTTGTTCCAGGACTGGTTAGCTTTCCAGCCCTGTCTGTAGCGAGCAACAGTTCCTTCCTGTCTTGGAGCGGAGGAAGTTGATGCTGCTCCTGCCTTGAAGTTACGAAAGGCACGAAAATTAGACTGTTTGGCCTTTGATTTGGCCTTATCCTGAGGAAGAGTATGACCCTTACCTCCAGTAATGTCAGCAATAATTTCTTTCAAGCCGGGCCCGAATAAGGTCTGCCCTTTGAAAGGAATATTAAGCAATTTAGATTTAGAAGTCACGTCAGCTGACCATGATTTCAGCCATAGCGCTCTACGCGCTTGGATGGCAAAACCAGAGTTCTTAGCCGTTAATTTGGTTAAATGTACAACAGCATCAGAAACAAATGCGTTAGCTAGCTTAAGTGCTTTAAGCTTGTTCATAATCTCATCCAATGGAGCTGTGCGAATGGCCTCTTCCAGAGACTCAAACCAGAATGCCGCAGCAGCAGTGACAGGCACAATGCATGCAAGGGGCTGTAAGATAAAACCTGGTTGAACAAAAATTTTCTTAAGGTAACCTTCTAATTTTTTATCCATTGGATCTGAAAAAGCACAACTATCCTCCACCGGGATAGTGGTACGCTTAGCCAAAGTAGAAACTGCTCCCTCCACCTTAGGGACCGTCTGCCATAAGTCCCGTGTGGTGGCATCTATTGGAAACATTTTCCTAAATATAGGAGGGGGGGAAAAGGGCACACCGGGCCTATCCCACTCCTTGCTAATAATCTCTGTAAGCCTCTTAGGTATAGGAAAAACGTCAGTACACACCGGTACCGCATAGTATCTATCCAGCCTACATAATTTCTCTGGAATTGCAACCGTGTTACAATCATTCAGAGCTGCTAATACCTCCCCTAGCAGTACGCGGAGGTTTTCAAGCTTAAATTTAAAATTAGAAATATCTGAATCCAGTCTCCCTGGATCAGATCCGTCACCCACAGAATGAAGCTCTCCGTCCTTATTTTCTGCAAATTGTGACGCAGTATCAGACATGGCTCTCCTATCATCAGCGCGCTCTGTCCTTAACCCCAAGCAATCGCGCTTGCCTCTTAATTCTGGCAATTTAGATAATACTTCGGTCATAACAGAAGCCATGTCTTGCAAAGTGATTTGTATGGGCCTCTCTGATGTACTTGGCGCCACAATATCACGCACCTCCTGAGCGGGAGGTGAAGGTACTGACACGTGAGGAGAGTTAGTCGGCATAACTTCCCCCTCGTTGTCTGGTGATAATTTCTTTACATGTAAAGAATGACTTTTATTTAAAGTGATATCAATGCATTGAGTACACAAATTTCTATGGGGCTCCACATTGGCCTTCAAACATAGTGAACAAACAGATTAATCTGTGTCAGACATGTTTAAACAGACTAGCAATGAGACTAGCAAGCTTGGAAAATACTTTCATATAAATTTACAAGCAATATAAAAAACGCTACTGCGCCTTTAAGAAGCACAAAATGTTGTCACAGTTGAAATAACAATGAACCAAATTAGTTATAGCAACCAAAATTTCACAGTAAATGTATTAAGTTAGCACAGGATTGCACCCACCAGCAATGGATGATTAACCCCTTAATAACCAAAAACGGATATCAATTTAACAAATAACGTTTTTATCACAGTCAAACACACTGTCACAGGTCTGCTGTGACTGATTACCTCCCTCAAAATGAATTTTGAAGACCCCTGAGCTCTCTAGGGACGTCCTGGATCATGGAGAATGAAGTAGGAAGACTGTGACTGAATTTTCACTGCGCAACAAAAGCGTGAAAATAGACCCCTCCCACTCATATTACAACAGTGGGAAATCTCAGTTAACTGATTCTATGCAGAAATAAACGTTAGCCATGTGGAAAAATCATGCCCCAATAAGTTTTATCACCAAGTATCTCACAAAAAACGATTAACATGCCAGTAAACGTTTTGAACTTTTTATTTAAAGATTATGAAGTGTTATTAATAAGCCTGCTACCAGTTGCTTTTACTGCAGTTAAGGCTCAAACATTACTTCAGCATTAACAGTATTTTCTTAGTCAAATTCCATTTCCTAGAAAAATACTTCAGTGCACGTACACTCATCAGCCTAATACCAGTCGCTACCACTGCATTCAAGGCTGTACTTACATTACATTGGTAACAGCAGTATTTTCTAGTCAATTCCATTCCTTAGAAAAATAATTTACTGCACATACCTCGTTTTGCAGGGGGGCCCTGCATGCTATTCCCCTTTCTGAAGTTACCTCACTCCTCAGAATGTGCGAGAAACAGCCAGTGGTTTTAGTTACTTCTGCTAAGATCATATAAAACGCAGGCAGATTCTTCTTCTAATACTGCCTGAGAACAAACAGCACACTCCGGTGCCATTTAAAATAAACTTTTGATTGAAGACATAAACTAAGTTTAAAAAACACCAGAGACCTCTCACAACGACCTATCTATGTTGAGTTGCAAGAGAATGACTGGGTATGACATGTGAGGGGAGGAGCTATATAGCAGCTCTGCTTGGGTGATCCTCTTGCAACTTCCTGTTGGGAAGGAGATATAATCCCATAAGTAATGGATGACCTGTGGACTGACTACACTTAACAAGAGAAAAGGGTGGGCCTCATGGACTCTTGCCAATATGAAAGAAATGAATTTATCAGGTAAGTTCTAAGTAGCAGCTTTGCAAATCTGATCAACTGAAGCTTCGTTCTTAAAAGCCCAGGAAGTGGAAACTGATCTAGTAGAATAAGCTGTAATTCTCTGAGGCGGGGCTTGACCCGACTCCATATAGGCTTGATGAATCAAAAGCTTTAACCATGAAACCAAAGAAACGTTAGAAACCTTCTGACCTTTCCTAGAACCAGAAAAGATAACAAATAGACCAGAAGTCTTCCTGAAATCTTTAGTAGCTTCAACATAATATTTTAGAGCTCTCATCACATCCAAAGAATGTAAAGATCTCTCCAAAGAATTCTTAGGATTAGGACACAAGGAAGGAACAATTTCTCTATTAATGTTGTTAGAATTCACAACCTTAGGTAAGAATTTAAATGAAGTCCGCAGAACTGCCTTATCCTGATGAAAAATCAGAAAAGGAGAATTACTAGAGAGCGGATAATTCAGAAACTCTTCTAGCAGAAGAGATGGCCAAAAGAAAACACTTTCCAAGAAAGTAGTTTAATGTCCAAAGAATACATAGGCTCAAATGGAGGAGCCTGTAAAGCCTTCAAAACCAAATTAAGACTCCAAGGAGGAGAGATTGATTTAATGACAAACTTGATACGAACCAAAGCCTGCACAAAACAATGAATATCAGGAAGTTTAGCAATCTTTCTGGGAAATAAAACAGAAAGAGCAGAGATTTGTCCTTTCAAGGAACTTGCAGACAAACCTTTATCCAAACCATCCTGAGAAACTGTAAAATTCTAAGAATTCTAAAAGAATGCCAAGAGAATTTATGAGAAGAACACCATGAAATGTAAACTCGATAATAAATCTTTCTAGAAACAGATTTAAGAGCCTGCAACATAGTATTAATCACGGAGTCAGAAAAACCTCTATGACTAAGCACTAAGCGTTCAATTTCCATACCTTTACATTTAATGATTTGAGATCCTGATGGATAAACGGACCTTGAGATAGAAAGTCTGGCCTTAATAGAAGTGGCCAAGGTTGGCAACTGGACATCCGAACAAGATCCGCATACCAAAACCTGTGAGGCCAAGCTGGAGCCACCGGCAGCACAAACGATTGCTCCATGATGATTTTGGAGATCAAACTGGACCAGGACAGGTACCTGGGAAGTTTCTTGTTTAGAGGAGATGCCATCAGATCTATTTCCGGAAGCCCCCACATCTGAACAACTTAAAAAAATACATCTGGGTGGAGAGACCATTCTCCCGGATGTAAAGTCTGACGACTGAGGTAATCCGCTTCCCAATTGTCTATACCTGGGATATGAACCGCAGAAATTAGACAGGAGCTGGATATCGCCCAAACAAGTATCCGAGATACTTCTTTCATAGCTTGAGGACTGTGAGTCCCACCCTGATGATTGACATATGTCACAGTTGTGATATTGTCTGTCTGAAAACAAATGAACGGTTCTCTCTTCAACAGAGGCCAAAACTGAAGAGCCCTGAGAGTTCCAAAATATTTATTGGTAATCTCGCCTCTTGAAATTTCCAAACCCCTTATGCTGTCATGACAACTTATTACAAACCACAGCTGGAGATATAAGATATATAAGATTTATAAGATTACAATAAATGTACTAAGATTTGGTAGAACTGATATCAGTCAGCAGGATTCCAACAGTGATTTCTGAGACAGGATCAGATTGAGACATCTTGCAAATGTAAGAGAAAAAACAACATATAAAGCAAAATGATCAATTTCCTTATATGGCAGTTTCAGGAATGGGAAAAAATGCAAACAGTATAGCCCTCTGATAAGAGAAAAAAGGCAAGAGGCATATAGGAATGGGGTTTAAAATAATGAAAATATTTGGCACCAAGTATGACGCACAAACAAACAGAAACATTTTTAGGCGCTAACAACATCCGGAAATAACACACTCGCATCAATGAAGACGCAACCTTGTAAAATTACGAATTTGCCTTCATCGAACGTAACTTTGCGCCCAAAAAATCTTGCAATACAGTTTAGCATTTTGCTCCCTCGCGAGCCTAATTCTGCCCGCAAAAATTTAAAATGACAGTCAATTGAAAAAAGACTAAACCCCAGGTAAGAAATACATTTTTCCTAAAAACATAATTTATGCTTACCTGATAAATTTATTTCTCTTGTAGTGTATCCAGTCCACGGATCATCCATTACTTATGGGATATTCTCCTCCCCAACAGGACGTTGCAAGAGGATCACCCACAGCAGAGCTGTTATATAGCTCCTCCCCTCACTGTCATATCCAGTCATTCGACCGAAACAAACCGAGAAAGGAGAAACCATAGGGTGCAGTGGTGACTGAAATTTGATTAAAATTTAGACCTGCCTTAAAAGGACAGGGCGGGTCGTGGACTGGATACACTACAAGAGAAATAAATTTATCAGGTAAGCATAAATTATGTTTTCTCTTGTTAAGTGTATCCAGTCCACGGATCATCCATTACTTATGGGATACCAATACCAAAGCTAAAGTACACGGATGATGGGAGGGACAAGGCAGGAACTCAAACGGAAGGAACCACTGCCTGAAGAACCTTTCTCCCAAAAACAGCCCCCGAAGAAGCAAAAGTATCAAATTTGTAAAATTTTGAAAAGGTATGAAGTGAAGACCAAGTCACAGCCTTGCAAATCTGTTCAACAGAGGCCTCATTCTTAAAGGCCCAGGTGGAAGCCACAGCTCTAGTAGAATGAGATGTAATCCTTTCAGGGGGCTGCTGTCCAGCAGTCTCATATGCTAAACAGATTATACTCTGAAGCCAAAAAGACAGAGAGGTTGCCGAGGCCTTTTGACCTCTCATCTGTCCAGAGTAAACAACAAACAGGTTAGATGTTTGACGAAAATCTTTAGTAGCCTTCAAGTAAAACTTCAATGCACGGACTACGTCTAGATTATGCAAAAGACGTTCCTTCTTTGATGAAGGATTAGGGCATAATGACGGAACAACAATCTCTTGATTGATATTCTTGTTAGAAACCACCTTAGGTAAAAACCCAGGTTTTGTACGCAGAACTACTTTATCTGAATGAAAGATCAGATAAGGAGTATCACAATGTAAGGCAGATAACTCTGAGACTCTTCGAGCCGAGGAAATAGCCATCAGAAAAAGAACTTTCCATGATAGAAGTTTGATATCAATAGAATGAAGGAGTTCAAACGGAACTCCTTGAAGAACTTTAAGAACTAAGTTTAAGCTCCATGGGGGAGCAACAGGTTTAAACACAGGCTTAATTCTAACTAAAGCCTGACAAAATGCCTGAACGTCTGGAACTTCTGCCAGACGCTTGTGTAAAAGAATAGACAGAGCAGAAATCTGTCCCTTTAAAGAACTAGCTGATAATCCTTTATCCAAACCCTCTTGGAGGAAGGACAATATTCTAGGAATCCTAACCCTACTCCATGAGTAATTCTTGGATTCACACCAATGAAGATATTTACGCCATATCTTGTGGTAAATTTTCCTGGTGACAGGCTTTCGTGCCTGTATTAAGGTATCAATTACTGACTCGGAGAAGCCACGCTTTGATAGGATCAAGCGTTCAATCTCCACGCAGTCAGTCTCAGAGAAAGTAGATTCGGATGATTGAAAGGACCTTGTATTAGAAGGTCTTGTCTCAGAGGCAGAGTCCATGGTGGAAAGGATGACATGTCCACTAGGTCTACATACCAGGTCCTGCGTGGCCACGAAGGCGCTATCAATATCACCGAAGCTCTCTCCTGTCTGATTTTGGCAATCAGACGAGGGAGCAGAGGAAACGGTCGAAACACATAAGCCAGGTTGAAGAACCAAGGCGCTGCTAGAGCATCTATCAGTGCCGCTTCTGGGTCCCTGGACCTGGATCCATAACAAGGAAGCTTGGCATTCTGGCGAGACGCCATGAGATCCAGTTCTGGTTTGCCCCAACGGAGAACCAATTGAGCAAACACCTCCGGATGGAGTTCCCACTCCCCCGGATGAAAAGTCTGACGACTTAGAAAATCCGCCTCCCAGTTCTCTACCCCTGGGAAATGGATCGCTGACAGGTGGCAAGAGTGAGTCTCTGCCCAGCGAATTATCTTGGAGACTTCTGACTCCTGGTCCCCCCTTGATGGTTGATGTAAGCCACAGTCGTGATGTTGTCCGACTGAAATCTGATGAACCTTAGTTTTGCTAACTGAGGCCAAGCCAGAAGAGCATTGAATATTGCTCTTAACCCCAGAATATTTATTGGGAGGAGTTTCTCCTCCTGAGTCCATGAGCCCTGAGCCTTCAGGGAGTTCCAGACTGCACCCCAACCTAGAAGGCTGGCGTCTGTTGTTACAATGGTCCAATCTGGCCTGCGAAAGGTCATACCTTTGGACAGATGGACCCGAGATAACCACCAGAGAAGAGCTCTGGTTTCCTAGTCCAGATTTAGTAGAGGGGACAAATCTTTGTAATCCCCATTCCACTGACTGAGCATGCATAATTGCAGCGGTCTGAGATGCAGGCGCGCAAATGGCACTATGTCCATCGCCGCCACCATTAAGTCGATTACTTCCATGCACTGAGCCACCGTGGGGCGCGGAATGGAGTGAACACGGCAAGCATTTAGAAGTTTTGATAACCTGGACTCCGTCAGGTAAATTTTAATTTCTATAGAATCTATCAGAGTCCCTAGGAAGGAAACCCTTGTGAGAGGAGATAGAGAACTCTTTTCTTCGTTCACTTTCCACCCATGCGACCTCAGAAATGCCAGGACTATCTCTGTATGAGACTTGGCAATTTGAAAGCTTGACGCCTGTATCAGGATGTCGTCTAGGTAAGGAGCCACCGCTATGCCTCGCGGCCTTAGAACCGCCAGGAGTGAGCCCAGAACCTTTGTAAAAATTCTTGGGGCTGTAGCCAACCCGAATGGGAGAGCTACAAACTGGTAATGCCTGTCTAGAAAGGCAAACCTCAGGAACTGATGATGATTCTTGTGAATCGGAATGTGAAGGTAAGCATCCTTTAAGTCCACTGTGGTCATGTACTGACCCTCTTGGATCATGGGTAGGATGGTTCGAATAGTTTCCATCTTGAATGATGGAACTCTGAGGAATTTGTTTAGGATCTTTAAATCCAAAATTGGTCTGAAGGTTCCCTCTTTTTTGGGAACCACAAACAGATTTGAATAAAATCCCTGTCCTTGTTCCGTCCGCGGAACTGGATGGATCACTCCCATTACAAGGAGGTCTTGCACGCAGTTTAGGAATGCCTCTTTCTTTATCTGGTTCGCAGATAATGTTGAAAGGTGAAATCTCCCTTGTGGGGGAGAAGCTTTGAAGTCCAGAAGATATCCCCGAGATATGATCTCCAACGCCCAGGGATCCTGAACATCTCTTGCCCACGCCTGGGCGAAGAGAGAGAGTCTGCCCCCTACTAGATCCGTTGTCGGATAGGGGGCCGCTCCTTCATACCTCTTGGAGGCAGCAGCAGGCTTTCTGGCCTGCTTGCCCTTGTTCCAGGCCTGGGTAGGTTTCCAGGCCTGCTTAGATTGAGCAAAAGTTCCCTCTTGTCTTGAGGTAGAGGGAGTTGAAGTTGCACCTGCCTTGAAGTTTCGAAAGCCACGAAAATTAGACTGTTTGGCCTTTGATTTGGCCCTGTCCTGAGGAAGGGTACGACCCTTACCTCCAGTAATGTCAGCAATAATTTCCTTCAAACCAGGCCCGAATAAGGTCTGCCCCTTGAAAGGAATGTTGAGTAATTTAGACTTTGAAGTCACATCAGCTGACCAGGATTTAAGCCATAGCGCCCTGCGCGCCTGGATGGCAAATCCGGAATTTTTAGCCGTTAGTTTAGTCAAATGAAGAACGGCATCAGAAACAAAAGAGTTAGCTAGCTTAAGTGTTCTAAGCTTGTCAATAATTTCAGTCAATGGAACCGTATGGATCGCCTCTTCCAGGGCCTCAAACCAGAACGCCGCCGCAGCAGTGACAGGCGCAATGCATGCAAGGGGCTGTAAAATAAAACCTTGTTGAATAAACATTTTCTTAAGGTAACCCTCTAATTTTTTATCCATTGGATCTGAAAAAGCACAACTGTCCTCGACAGGGATAGTGGTACGCTTTGCTAAAGTAGAAACTGCTCCCTCCACCTTAGGGACTGTCTGCCATAAGTCCTGTGTAGTGGCATCTATTGGAAACATTTTTCTAAATAAAGGAGGTGGGGAAAAGGGCACACCGGGTCTATCCCACTCCTTACTAATGATTTTTGTAAGCCTTTTAGGTATTGGAAAAACATCAGTGCTAGCCGGCACTGCATAGTATTTATCCAGCCTACACAATTTGTCTGGCACTGCAATTGTGTCACAGTCGTTCAGAGCAGCTAATACCTCCCCAAGCAATGTACGGAGGTTCTCAAGCTTAAATTTAAAATTAGAAATCTCTGAATCAGGTCTCCCCGATTCAGAGACGTCACCCACAGACTGAAGCTCTCCGTCCTCATGTTCTGCATATTGTGACACAGTATCAGACATGGCTCTTACAGCATCTACGCGCTCTGTATCTCGTCTACCCCCAGAGCTATCGCGCTTGCCTCTTATTTCAGGCAATCTGGCTAATACCTGTGACAGAGTATTATTCATGATTGCAGCCATGTCCTGCAACGTAATCGCTATGGGCATCCCTGATGTATTTGGCGCCATATTAGCGTGTGTCCCTCGAGCGGGAGGCGAAGGGTCCGACACGTGGGGAGAGTTAGTCGGCATAACTTCCCCCTCGACCGACCCCTCTGGTGACAATTCTTTTATAGATAAAGACTGATTTTTACTGTTTAAGGTGAAATCAATACATTTAGTACACATTCTCCTATGTGGCTCCACCATGGCTTTTAAACATAATGAACAAGTAGTTTCCTCTGAGTCAGACATGTTTGTACAGACTAGCAATGGGACTAGCAAGCTTGGAAAACACTTTAAACCAAGTTAACAAGCAATATAAAAAACGTTACTGTGCCTTTAAGAGAAACAAATTTTGCAAAATTTGAAATAACAGTGAAAAAAGGCAGTTACACAAACGAAATTTTAACAGTGTATGTAATAGGCTAACAGAGCATTGCACCCACTTGCAAATGGATGATTAACCCCTTAATACCAAAAACGGAATAATAAATGACAAAAAACGTTTTTTAAAACACAGTCACAACAACTGCCACAGTCTACTGTGGTTGTTACCCTCCTCAAACACGACTTTTGAAGCCTTTAGAGCCCTTCAGAGATGTCCTGTATCAAGCAGAAGGAAGCTGAATGTCTCTGTCTGTAATTTTAGCTGCGCAGAAAAGCGCTAAAAAAAGGGCCCTCCCACTCATATTACAACAGTGGAAAATCTCAGGAAACTGTTTCTAGGCAAAATTCGGCCAGCCATGTGGAGAAAAAACTAAGCCCCAATAAGTTTTGTCACCAAACATATATAAAAACGATTAACATGCCAGCAAACGTTTTATATTACACTTTTATAAGAGTATGTATCTCTGTTAATAAGCCTGATACCAGTCGCTATTAAATCACTGCATTTAGGCTTAACTTACATTAATCCGGTATCAGCAGCATTTTTCTAGCAAGTTCCATCCCTAGAAATATGTTTACTGCACATACCTTATTGCAGGAAAACCTGCACGCCATTCCCCCTCTGAAGTTACCTCACTCCTCAGAATATGTGAGAACAGCCATGGATCTTAGTTACTTCTGCTAAGATCATAGAAATCACAGGCAGATTCTTCTTCTAATGCTGCCTTTGATAAAACAGTACACTCCGGTACCATTTAAAAATAACAAACTTTTGATTGAAGTTAAAAACTAACTATAATACACCACACTCCTCTTACTACATCCATCTTTGTTGAGAGTTGCAAGAGAATGACTGGATATGACAGTGAGGGGAGGAGCTATATAACAGCTCTGCTGTGGGTGATCCTCTTGCAACGTCCTTTGGGGGGGAGAATATCCCATAAGTAATGGATGATCCGTGGACTGGATACACTTAACAAGAGAAAAATGCATTTCCCAGATATGAAATGGACAGTCTGCAAAAGGAAATATACTGAAACCTGAATCATGGCAAATATAAGTACAATACATATATTTACTGCCAAACCAGTACTGAAACGGTTATCAGTAGAGGTAATGGAATATGAGAGTATATCGTCAATCTGAAAAGGGAGGTAGGAGATGAATCTCTACGACCGATAACAGAGAACCTATGAAATAGATCTCCCGTGAGGAAAAACATTGCATTCAATAGGGAATACTCCCTTCACATCCCTCTGACATTCACTGTACTCTGAGAGGAATCAGGCTTCAAAATGCCGAGAAGCGCATATCAACGTAGAAATCTTAGCACAAACTTACTTCACCACCTCCATAGGAGGCAAAGTTTGTAAAACTGAATTGTGGGTGTGGTGAGGGGTGTATTTATAGGCATTTTGAGGTTTGGGAAACTTTGCCCCTCCTGATAGGATTGTATATCCCATACGTCACTAGCTCATGGACTCTTGCCAATTACATGAAAGAAAAGCTTACTTAATGATTGGGCGGAAGCGTTAAATACCGCTCCACTTGTAATCTGGCCCTTAATATTTGATTACTGTTCTGCGACCATTCATTTTATGGTCATTCTTGATTATATGGTAAGGATCTTATATGAGTCAGTAAATGTTTTGTAAAGTTTCATAAGCTTATGTTTCTCCAGTATACTAAAGGTAGAGATACTTTCTTTGGAACATTAAATGCATGCTTATGTATAGATGACATACAGTATTCAAACCAAAGAATAGCATGGTAATAACATGCAGATGTGTATTGTAAAATGATATCTGCAGAAATATTAAAGAAATACAAGTTTTAGTCTTTAAAAGAGGCGTATTTTGGCCTAGGCAAACAAGGCAGCAGATCTATGAGTGCCTAGGGCTAAATATGCCACTGGTCTCCATAAAGTAATGGGTGTCATAATGTTAAAATATATGTTTCCCATATTTTATCTCTTTTGCCGAGGCTAATTAGAGACAAATATAAATAAGTAATCAGAGTCAGCAAACAATGGCTGTGAACAATACAACATTGTTACATTTGTTTAGTCTTGAATCTGTAATTTCAAAGTTCACCATTTTTACAGTGGATTGTTGGGGTACAGGAAGAGGGGGCAACATTTTGACTGCACCTATTTAAACATTTACAAATCTCAGAGTCTTTAACGCCCCTTTAATTAAATTATAATGAGTTTAGATGCATTGCTGCTTGGGATTCTCACATAACAATGTGCCTTAAAACCAGTACTCGCTTAAGTATTTCTCAAATAGTGGGGAATATAGGCTTTGTAAACGGCTCATGAGCAAATACCTTAGCAGCATTACATTCCTCTTGTAGAGCAGACAGTCGTTGCTGGTAGTTGTGTGTGGCACGCTGCTGCTGCTCAGTCTGCACTCTCAGCTGCTCTTGGGCTTTGTGCTTCTCAGAGGTCAGCTCTGCCACCTGAATCTAAACAAGATTAACTATATCACTGAAAATACAATGTGCAGAAAACTGCTTATTATTACTTGTAACTATCAAAAAGGAGATCACCGAGAATATATTTTGTTCACAGATAAAATAATAAAAGCAGACTCGGAAGCACTGACTTATCTGTATGGAAAATGGATGATAACAGAAAGAGAGACAGCCAATTGTCAAGAAGGTCATGGCAATGTGACATCTCTATCACTGAAAGAAAAAGCAGCAGAAATGTAATATGTTTTACCTTATAGGCTTCAACTTGCTGTTGACTTGCCTCTAGCTCTCCCTTCAGTGAGGCTTGGAGAATTAATAGATCAGATTCCTGAAATGTGAATAAACAAACAAGTGTAAAAATGTTATGTATGTGTAATCAATAAAGACAGTTTTTAAATGCAATGCTACTTACAGCTTGTTTGCAATCTGCAAGCTCTTTTTTGTTTTTAACCAATAACTGCTTCATCTTTGTGTTCCGCTCCTCATATTGTTCTATAGTTGCCTGAAGGGATGCTAGTCAACAAGAGAAAAAAACAGAATTTATGTTTACCTGATAAATTTCTTTCTCCTACGGTGTGTCCGGTCCACGGCTTCATCCTTACTTGTGGGATATTCTCTTCCCCTACAGGAAATGGCAAAGAGAGCACACAGCAAGAGCTGTCCATATAGCCCCCCCTCTGGCTCCGCCCCTCAGTCATTCGACCGACGGTTAGGAGAAAAAGGAGAAACTATAGGGTGCCGTGGTGACTGTAGTATATGGAATAAAATTTTTAAACCTGACTAAAAGCCAGGGCGGGCCGTGGACCGGACACACCGTAGGAGAAAGAAATTTATCAGGTAAACATAAATTCTGTTTTCTCCTACATTGGTGTGTCCGGTCCACGGCTTCATCCTTACTTGTGGGAACCAATACCAAAGCTTTAGGACACGGATGAAGGGAGGGAACAAGCCAGGTTACCTAAACGGAAGGCACCACGGCTTGCAAAACCTTTCTCCCAAAAACAGCCTCCGAAGAAGCATAAGTATCGAATTTGTAAAATTTGGCAAAAGTATGCAGAGAAGACCAAGTCGCTGCCTTACAGATCTGATCAACAGAAGCCTCGTTCTTGAAGGCCCATGTGGAAGCCACAGCTCTAGTAGAGTGAGCTGTAATTCGTCTCATAAGCCAATCGGATGATGCTTTTCAGCCAAAAAGAAAGAGAGGTAGCAGTAGCTTTCTGCCCTCTCCTATTACCAGAATAAACGACAAACAAGGATGATGACTGTCTGAAATCCTTTGTTGCTTCTAAATAGAATTTTAAAGCACGGACCACATCTAAGTTGTGTAACAAACGTTCCTTCTTCGAAACTGGATTCGGACACAGAGAAGGAACAACTATTTCCTGGTTAATATTCCTGTTGGAAACCACCTTTGGAAGAAAACCAGGCTTGGTACGTAAAAAACTACCTTATCTGTATGGAATACCAGATAGGGAGAAGTACACTGCAAAGCAGATAATTCAGAAACTCTTCTAGTAGAAGAATTAGCAACCAAAAACAGAACTTTCCAAGATAGTAACTTAATATCTATGGAATGTAAGGGTTCAAACGGAACCCCCTGAAGAACTGAAAGAACTAAATTTAGACTCCAAGGAGGAGTCATAGGTCTGTAGACAGGCTTGATTCTAACTAACGCCTGTACAAACGCCTGTACATCTGGCTCGGCTACCAGACGTTTGTGCAACAAAACAGACAGAGCAGATATCTGTCCTTTTAAAGAACTAGCTGACAAACCTTTATCCAAACCCTCTTGGAGAAAGGAAAGTATCCTAGGAATTCTAATTTTACTCCAAGAGAATCCCTTGGATTCACACCAACGGATATATTTTTGCCATATCTTATGGTAAATTTTCCTAGTTACAGGTTTTCTGGCTTGAACCAGAGTATCTATAACTGAATCTGAAAACCCACGCTTAGATAGAATCAAGCGTTCAATTTCCAAGCAGTCAAATGCAGAGAGACTAGA
The DNA here is from genome assembly GCF_027579735.1 of Bombina bombina. Lineage (NCBI taxonomy): Eukaryota > Metazoa > Chordata > Amphibia > Anura > Bombinatoridae > Bombina > Bombina bombina. Next base: position 761,513,181 of record NC_069501.1, read on the forward strand.
TTTGGATGTTCGAATGGACCTTGTACTAGAAGATCCTGTCTTAAAGGTAGCTTCCATGGTGGAGCCGATGACATATTCACCAGGTCTGCATACCAAGTCCTGCGTGGCCATGCAGGAGCTATTAGAATCACAGAGGCCTTCTCCTGTTTGATCCTGGCTACAAGCCTGGGAAGGAGAGGGAACGGCGGAAACACATAAGCTAGATTGAACGAGGCGCCACTAATGCATCCACTAGTGTCGCCTTGGGATCCCTGGATCTGGACCCGTATCGAGGAACCTTGGAGTTATGACGAGACGCCATCAGATCCATATCTGGAGTGCCCCATAGTTGAGTTAACTGGGCAAAGACCTCCGGGTGGAGTTCCCACTCCCCCGGATGGAAAGTCTGACAACTCAAATAATCCGCCTCCCAGTTGTCTACTCCTGGGATATGAATTGCAGATAGGTGGCAGGAGTGATCCTCCGCCCATTTGATGATCTTGGATACCTCTCTCATCGCCAAGGAACTCTTTGTTCCCCCCTGATGATTGATGTACGCTACAGTCGTCATGTTGTCCGACTGAAATCTTATGAATCTGGCCTTCGCTAGGTGAGGCCAAGCCAGGAGCGCATTGAATATCGCTCTCAGTTCCAAAATGTTTATCGGGAGAAGAGACTCTTCCCAAGACCATAGACCCTGAGCTTTCAGGGAGTCCCAGACCGCGCCCCAGCCTAAGAGACTGGCGTCGGTCGTGACGATGACCCACTCTGGTCTGCGGAAACTCATTCCCTGAGACAGGTGAGTCAACCACCAGCGGAGTGAGTCTCTGGTTACCTGGTCTACTTGAATCTGGGGAGACAAGTCTGCATAATCCCCATTCCACTGTTTGAGCATGCACAGTTGCAATGGTCTTAGATGAATTTGAGCAAAAGGAACCACGTCCATTGCTGCAACCATTAATCCTATTACCTCCATGCACTGAGCTATGGAAGGCTGAGGAATAGATTGAAGAACTTGACAAGCGTTTAGAAGCTTTAACTTTCTGACCTCTGTCAGAAAAATCTTCATTTCTACAGAATCTATTATTGTTCCCAGAAAAGGAACCCTTGTGGACGGGGACAGGGAACTCTTTTCTATGTTCACCTTCCACCCGTGAGACCTGAGAAAGGCTAAAACAATGTCTGTATGAGCCCTTGCTTTGGAAAGGGACGACGCTTGGATTAGAATGTCGTCTAGGTAAGGTGCTACAGCAATGCCCCTCGGCCTTAGAACCACTAGAAGGGACCCTAGCACCTTTGTGAAAATTCTGGGAGCAGTGGCTAAACCGAATGGAAGAGCCACGAACTGGTAATGTTTGTCCAGAAAGGCGAACCTCAGGAACTGATGATGATCTTTGTTGATAGGAATATGCAGGTACGCATCCTTTAAGTCCACGGTAGTCATATATTGACCCTCCTGGATCGTTGGTAAAATCGTCCAAATGGTTTCCATTTTGAATGATGGAACTCTGAGGAATTTGTTTAGAATTTTTAAATCCAGAATTGGCCTGAAAGTTCCCTCTTTTTTGGGAACTACAAACAGGTTTGAGTAAAAACCCAGACCTTGTTCCGCTGTTGGAACTGGGTTTATCACTCCCATCTCTAATAGGTCTCCTAAAAGCAATGTAAGAATGCCTGTTTCTTTATCTGGTCTGAAGATAAGCGACACATGTGGAACCTTCCCCTTGGAGGAAGTTCCTTGAACTCTAGAAGATACCCCTGAGAGACTATTTCTAGTGCCCAGGGATCCGGAACATCTCTTGCCCAAGCCTGAGCAAAGAGAGAAAGTCTGTCCCCTACTAGATCCGGTCCCGGATCGGGGGCTACCCCTTCATGCTGTCTTGGTAGCAGCAGCAGGCTTCTTGGTCTGTTTACCCTTGTTCCAGCCTTGCAATGGTTTCCATGCTGGTTTAGGCTGGGAAGCGTTACCCTCTTGTCTAGAGGCTGCAGAGTTAGGAGCCGGTCCGTTCCTGAAATTGCAAAAGGAACGAAAATTAGATTTGTTCTTAGCCTTGAAAGGCCTATCCTGTGGGAGGGCATGGCCCTTTCCCACAGTGATGTCAGAAATAATCTCCTTCAATTCTGGCCCGAAAAGGGTCTTACCTTTGAAAGGAATATTAAGCAATTTTGTCTTGGACGATACGTCCGCCGACCAAGATTTTAGCCAAAGCGCCCTGCGCGCCACTATTGCAAAACCTGAATTTTTCACCGCTAATTTTGCCAATTGAAAGGCGGCATCCAAAATAAAGGAATTAGCCAACTTTAGTGCGTGAATTCTGTCCATGACTTCATCATATGGAGTCTCCTTTTGGAGCGAATTTTCTAGTTCCTCGAACCAAAAAGACGCTGCCGTGGTGACAGGAATAATGCACGAAATTGGTTGAAGAAGGAAACCTTGCTGAACAAATATCTTTTTAAGCAATCCTTCCAATTTTTTATCCATAGGATCTTTGAAAGCGCAACTGTCCTCAATAGGAATAGTTGTCCGCTTGGCTAATGTTGAAACTGCCCCCTCTACCTTAGGGACCGTTTGCCATGCGTCCCTTCTGGGGTCAACAATGGGGAACATTTTCTTAAATATAGGAGGGGGAACAAAAGGTACACCTGGCTTCTCCCACTCCTTAGTCACTATGTCCGCCACCCTCTTGGGTATCGGAAAAGCATCAGCGTGCACTGGGACCTCTAAGAATTTGTCCATTTTGCACAACTTCTCTGGAATCACCAAAGAATCACAATCATCAAGAGTAGTTAGCACCTCCTTAAGCAGGGCGCGGAGATGTTCTAGCTTAAATTTAAATGCCACGATATCAGGTTCTGCCTGCTGAGAAATTTTTCCTGAATCAGAAATTTCTCCCTCAGACAGACCCTCCCTCACTGCCAACTCAGATTGATGTGAGGGTATAACAGATAAATTATCGTCAGCTCCTACTTGCTCATCTTCTGTATTTAAAACTGAGCAATCATGTTTTCTGGGAAATGCTGGCAGTTTGGATAACAGATTTGCTATAGAATTATCCATTACTGCTGTTACTAGGTATCGCCTGCGCGGGCAAAACTGGTGTTGACACAGAAGGAGAGTATGATGAGCTATCCCCACTACCTTCATTTGAAGAATCATCTTGGGCAACCTTATTAAATGTGACAGTACTGTCCTTACTTTGTTTGGACGCCATGGCACAATTTGCACATACATTTAAAGGGGGAACCACCTTGGCTTCCATACACACAGAACATATGCTATCTGAAGGTACAGACATGTTAGACAGATTTAGGCAGGCTATTAATGCAATAAAGACGATTTTAAACAAAACCGTTACTGTCTCTTTAAATAATAAAAAGAGCACACTTTATTTCTGAATGTTCGAAAAACTATCAAGGAAATATCCGATCTTTCTAAAATTTACACCCCAGAGTCTTAATGCTTTGAAAGTATTGCACACCAAATTTCAAGTCTCTAACCCCTTAAATGAGCAAAGCGGAGCTAATAGTTCAATTTACCTGTTTAAACACACTACAGTCCCTGCCACAGCTTTGCTGCGGCTTTTACCTTCCTTAGGGGTGATTCACCACAGAATATAAGCCTTCCTGAGTCCGTTTCTCAGCCACAGGACCCTCTCACATGAAGCTGCATGCACTGCCTTTAGAAGTAACTGCGCAACTGAGGCGCGAAAATGAGGCCTCCTCCCTCTGCATACCAGAGTGAAGGGGCCTTTCTGACTAGATTAGGCGTCTAAACAACTGCCAGGCGTAATAAAAACGTTCCCAAATGTGTTTCAAAGTTCACAAAACACTCCAAATGCCATATAAATATGATAAAAATAAATCGATTTAGCCCACAATAGTGTCAACCAGCATAGAGCCCAATTTATAAGCCTTAATTCTGTTACTGAGTCTAAGAAAATGGCTTACCGATCCCATAAGGGAAAACTGACAGTCTTCTAGCATTACTATGTCTTGTTAGAAAAGTGACTGATCATACCTGAAGCAGATAAGCCTGCAAACTGTTCCCCCCAACTGAAGTTCTCTGGTTTCAACAGTCCTGCGTGGGAACAGCAATGGATTTTAGTTACTGGTGCTAAAATCATACTCCTCTTTTAACAGAAATCTTCATCACTTTCTGTTGTAGAGTAAATAGTACAAACCGGCACTATTTTAAAATAACAAACTCTTGATAGAAGAAATAAAACTACAACTAACACCACATACTCTTTACCATCCCCGTGGAGATGCTACTTGTTCAGAGCGGCAAAGAGAATGACTGGGGGGAGGAGCCAGAGGGGGGGCTATATGGACAGCTCTTGCTGTGTGCTCTCTTTGCCATTTCCTGTAGGGGAAGAGAATATTCCACAAGTAAGGATGAAGCCGTGGACCGGACACACCAATGTAGGAGAAACAGTCCACAGTTATAAATACTAAACAAAAATATATTATTGCATTTATTTTAAAGCATTATAAGGCAGAGCTTGACAAATTTGTTCAAAATCTAGGCGCCAGCTCATACATTTAGTAGCTAGAAACTTTGGCCATGCAATTATTGTTTGCGGGGAGAGCTGCTGCACTTTCTACTACTTGGCCCCCAATCTGTCCCCCATGTTACTGACTGCTATGGTCAGCATCACACTAGCACAAGAAATGAAGTGACAATGACCCACTCCCACCCATATTGCTTAATTGGAAAAGAGGCTTCACAGAGGGTGGACTTGGATAAAGTTGGATTTGTATTTTGCAACTGTGTGGCTGAGAGAATTTAGCAACAACAGGCTGTAAAAATGTCGGTGTGCAGAGAAGAGGGGGCACACATTGGTTTCTTGGGGGCACCAAGGACTAATTTTAAGACACCAGTGGCTCCCTGGGTTTGTTAAGCCCTACATAAGGTAAGGCACATGAAATAAGATTTTTTTCTCTCTCGGTTTAACAATATAGATGACCCAAGGATTAATGCAGCAAATATATGTGCAGCCACTAATCACCAGCTAGCTCCCAGTAGTGGATTGCTGCTTCTGAGTCTACCTAGGTATGCTTTTCAACAAAGGATACCATGAAAACAAAGTACATTTGATGACGGAAGTAAATTCACAGGTCTTAATATCACATACTGTATCTGAATCATGAAAGTTACAATTTAAGATAACATTATTTGCAAAATAAACCTACAACATTTAGCAAAATTCACTTTGTTTCAACAACTTTGAAACCCAATCTAAATTTTTGGTAGAGAGATTTCCAATACAGAAGCTGTTTAGAGTGTAAGCACAAAGTCCTAGGACTTTGTCAACCATGAGAGAAAATCCCATGTCACACTCCCACTGCATCTCCAACAACCCTTCTTAAATTCATTTGTTTCCATTCACATTTCCTTTTCCCTGGTGCAAGAGTAGAACATATTTATACTTTTTCATCCCGACATCCAACTTAGACAATAAGCTCTCTAAGGAGCAGAGTCCTCTAACCCTTCTGTTCCAGTTCGTCTTCCCCTGTGTTGTCTCAATTTATTGTGCCCACCGTACAGCACCACATATTCAGTTGGTAATTACAAATAAAGATAATAACACCAACACCACCACAGCACTCCCCTGGCCTCTTCTTCAACCACTCTCATACATACATTTCCTAATTTTACTTAAAGATTTAAACCCTATCTTACCTCTGGTATCTTCCCCTCTTCCTTTAAACATGTTATAATCACACAAATCCTAAGGGATCTCTGTCTTAACCCTACCTACCCTTCCAACTAATGTTCATTTTTCTTACTCTGTCTCCAGGATGTTTCATAGAAAAAGAACAACTGTATGATTTGCTTAATTTGATCCTTTTACTTAAATGTGGCTTCTGGAATCCACATTCCACCTTAATTAAGTAGCCAATTACTTCCTCACAGTTAAAAACAAAACAACTATTTAATGCTGTTGATCACCATCTGTTTCAAGACACTCTCTAAGCAGCATCAGGACTCATAATCCCAGGCACACAAGTTATCCAAGCCTTGCTCTATGGACATTACAACAAAGCAAATATCTTGTGTCATCTGACCATGACTATCACGTCAATACGTACCATATCTACAACTGATCTAACCACATTGCCTTTCAGTAATCTGCCTACATCCATTAAATCCCCAAATGTTAAAACAGAAATTACTGACCATGCCCACATTTGACTCTAGAATCTTTTTTTTTATTATCAAATATCGGAACCCTTTTCCAACAGATGTTAACCATCACAAACTATTATAACAAATGCACACAATATTTCTTGTTATTCGTCTGTGCCTCTTATGCTCTTCTCTGACTGCAGTCCTAAACCAAAACCGGAAAATCTCAATCAGGACATCATTTATTAATAGCTTTCCTATTTAAAACATATGCTCCACAAGACTACAGCCAATTTTCCACACACTCCTTATTGCTCAGTTAACTGCTCTCTATTGTAAGTTCCTCTAGGGCAGCCTTTTTATTCTGATATTTTTCTAATTCCAGATACAAATATATCTCACATTCCCATACCTCCCAACATTTCAAAATTCAAAAGAGGGACACACCCCCCCCGGCAATTTTTTTTAAATGTGGTGGGCGGGGCTTAAAAAAATCATAAGATTAAAGTAATATAAATAAAATTCTAAATAAAGTCATATATTTTACGCAAATCAAACACAAGCTCAAACCACTGGTATAGCTATGTGAGCTATGTATTTAATTAGCCTTTGCAAAGACAGTGCTAAATATTTTTATCTTAATTGGACATTTAATAATAAATTCTTTAAAACTGCTCTCTGTATTCCCCATTAATATTCTAAATTCTGGCTTTTAAAGTCAGCAAAAATGCATAGCATACACTTACACATGCAGATACACACACACTACATAGCATACACTTATACATGCAGATATACACACACACACACTACATAGCATACACTTACACATGCAGATACACACAAACTACATAGCATACACTTATACATGCAGATACACACACACTACATAGTATATACTTATACATGCAGAAACACACACACATTACACAGCATACACTTATACATGCAGCATACACTTATACATGCAGATACACAGACACTACATAGTATACACTTATACATGCAGACACACACTACATAGCATACACTTATACATGCAGATACACACTTATACATGCAGATACACATACACACACTACATAGCTTACATTTATACATGCAGATACACACACACATTATATAGCATAGACTTATACATGCAGATACAGACACTACATAGTATACACTTATACATGCACACACTCCATAGCATACACTTATACATGCAGATACATACTTATACATGCAGATACACACACATTACACAGCATACACTTATACATGCAGCATACACAGACACTACATAGTATACACTTATACATGCAGACACACTACATAGCATACACTTATACATGCAGATACACACTTATACATGCAGATACACACACACACATTACACAGCATACACTTATACATGCAGCATACACAGACACTATATAGTATACACTTATACATGCAGACACACACTACATAGCATACACTTATACATGCAGATACACACTTATACATGCAGATACACATACACACACTACATAGCTTACATTTATACATGCAGACACACACACACACTACATAGCATAAACTTATACATACAGATGCACACACACAGTTATGGATACAGATAGACACACACATGACATCATATATGGGTATCTGTAATTCATTGTATGGGGTCCTGGGGTTGGCAAGCACATTAGCTGGCAGTCTGCGGCTGTCACTGTTCGTTACCCTGGTATTAGCACTGCTCATTGTATAAAACTGAAGGCATGCTAGTATTATCACCAGGGGTTAGATATCATCACTACCAGAGAGAGGTCACCATCACCCGTGGTCAGAGTGTATAAAGCCTTCTTACTCCTGATTAACCCTGCTTAACCCACACACCATTCCTTTTCCACAGGGAATCTACCAGGTATCTAACCCTGTGAGAGCAAAGCCAGCTGCTTCTGAGTATGGGCCCAATAGAATTAAAAAAAAAAATAATTTTTTTTTTAATGCATGGGGCAAATCGGGACAGATGGCTAGCAAACCGGGACAGGGGGACAGACCCCTAAAATCAGGACTGTTCCGCGAAAATTGGGACAGTTG